>NW_005842472.1:318290-344113 GCF_000455745.1 Alligator sinensis | reverse complement strand
TAGTTGCAGCCTCTCTCTCCCTTCAAGTGTGTCCACCTCGCCCCACATCTTAGTTTCATCAGCAAACTTGGACAGCATGCTTTCCACCCCCTCGTCCAAGTCGCTGATGAAGATGTTAAACAGTGTGGGCCTGAGGACCGAGCCCTGGGGTACCCCACTGCTCACATCTCGCCAGGTTGAGTACAACCCATCCACCACTACTATCTGGGTGCGCCCCATCAGCCAATTTTTTTACCCGTCCAACTGTGTAGGCATCAATGCCACAGTCACTTAATTTATTGATGAGGATGGGGTGAGAGACAGTGTCAAAGGCCTTCTTAAAGTCAAGAAAGACTACGTCCATGGCGACACCATCATCCAAGGATTCAGTTACTTGGTCATAAAAGGCAATCAGGTTGGTCAGACAGGACCTGACTTTGAACCCATGCTGATTGCCCCTGAGCATGATCTCCCCTGCAGGCCCCCCACAGATGTGCTCTTTGATGATTCTCTCCAAGATCTTTCTGAGCACTGAGGTGAGGCTTATAGGCCAACTACTTTGCTGTTTTTGGGGTGGCACCTCTTTTTGATGCTGTGCTTCTGCACGCACTGCAGGACATCGTTTATCAATTTGCATGTCTTGTGGGTATTGACACAGCACTGTGTGGCCATGTGCAGAAACTGCCCTGTGCAGTCTAGCAGCTACTTCCAGAAGTCAATTGTGTTGTCCACAATTCAGTTCTCCCAGTCCTCATTGCACTGAAGTGACTCCCAGACTTCATCCCACCAGCCATCTGCAGCTGACACTCAGGTTTGTGCTGCCTCGACTAAAGCCTCCATCATGCTCTCTCAGGACTATGGCTGCCTGCAGCATATATACCTCTAGCTCCCTGCTGTAGTGCAAGCTGGGGTCTAAGGTTCAGAGGCATGTGCCCAACCAGCATCAGATGCCCAAGGAAGGCAGGAAGGAAAAAATGTTCCTGGTTTGGTCACATTTCCTTCCCCCACCCACCAAGCATTCAAGAGGACGCTGATGAACCTCTACCACCCCACAACCCCACCATGAAGGAACTGCCTGCAGGCTCCAAAACAAAGCCTGGAAGAATGGCACACATGGAAACCACTTTTAAGTTTACATGATATGCCTGACCTGACAGGGCAATTTTTTTTTTTTCTGAGAGGACATTGTTTTTTTTTAGCCAGGAGTGTTATTGCAGGTCAGGACTTTTTTGGATGAGATCAGTAACCAGAGTGAGGAGGCACACCCGACAACTATGCTCCATGTTCTGGGTAGATTGTTTCTGGGTGTGGCTATCCATTGATATAGTATAAGCAGTTATCCTGAAGCCAGGCTGCCATTGTTCACCATGGTAAATACCAACACCCTGTACCAAACACTGTAACGGGGAAAGGCTCTGCTGCGACAATGCCCAGTCCCCAGGGGTTACTTGTTGAAATACAGATAAGAGGTCACTTGCAATGGAAATCAATTGAATGCAGCTCCTTAGACAGAGTTCCAGGACACATTCCCTTCCGCTTGGTAGTGGTGCTATGATCTGAGAAGCTGTTCTGCTGCATACATTCAATCAACCTTGTTTGAGAGAATCCATACGGGATGATGGAGGAGGACCAAATGGAAGTCCAGGAAGAAATGCATGAGGACTGGGAAGTGAAGAATGACGAAGAACTGAGTAAAGAGTCCAAAATGGAGAATCTGGATGACATGGGTGAGGAGAAGGAGGAAGAACTCTTGCTAATTACCTTGCTGCTGGCCTTGGACTTAATACAAAACATACAGGTGCAGCTAATGATAGCAGCATATGCACTGATCCTCTCTCTCAATGCTTGTGATGAAGAGATGTCTGCACGTAGACGGACCTCAAAAAAAAAAAAAGGCACTTATATATGTGGTGGAGTGGGATAGCATAAATGCATGTGAAGAAGTGGAAGCTGACAGGGCTCTGTGAATGAACTTCAGGAGCAGCAACTGTAGAGTCTGGGCCCATGAGAGGAGCTCAGATTTGTGGCAGCAAATCGTGCTGACCACTTGGAACAATCAAAAGTGACTGGAGATGTTCTGAATGACCAGGGAGATGTTTAATCTTGATGCTAGGGCCACAGACGGTAAGGCAGGACACTAACATGCATCAGGCCATGTCCATCATAAAAATGGCCACCCCATTCAGCTTCCACTTCATCATGAACCAGTTTGGTGTGGCTCCCTGCATGGCTGGGCTGGTGACTCGTGAAGTATTCCAGCTGCTGCAGGACATCATGGCAAACAACTTTTATTTGTCTCGGGAATCTTCAGGAACTCATAGATGGCTTCAATGCCATGGGGTCCCCTAACTGTGTGGGGGTTTTAGATAGCATTAACATCCCAGTGTAATCCCTTTTGTGGTGGGGCAGCCATTCACAAACAGGAAAGGATTTGCCTCCATGATCCTGCAAGCCATGGTAGACCACCAGGGCTGGTTCATGAACACTTCTACTGGGTGGGCCAGCAGCACACATGATGTGCATGTGTTCAGAAACTCTCCGATGCCTGGCCTCATGGAGAAAGGACGCTATGCACCTGGAGTCCCCAAAACAGTGATCCATGGTGTTGCTATTCCCCCACTTATAATAGCAGAAGCTGCTTACCCCCTCAAGCCCTGGCTCATGAAGTGCTATGGAGGGCATGTTATGGACCTGCAGAAGCTGTTTTTCAACTACCATCTTAGCAAATGCAGGGTGGCTGTTAAATGTGCCTCTGGCTGACTGAAAGCGTGCTGGAGGGCACTTAACTGCAGGCTTGAACTGAAGCCATTATAAAGACCATGATATTTTCCGGCAGCTGCACAACATCTGTGAGACCCGCAGAGAGGATTTCAGCCAGTCATGGGCTGACAAAGTATAAGGGGAGGTAGACTTGGGTATACTGGGGTAGGGTGTGGCCTGGGGTAGGGGTTTATTGTTTGCAGGCTGGCATTGGTATGAGGGGGGAGGGGGCACAACTCATACAACACTACCTAGACAGACTGAATCAGCCCTGTAAAGGGTTAATTAATACTCTTGTTGTCCTGCTGGGGGGCAGGCAGGGGTAGGATGGAGAGTGAGTGGTATGACCAGCCTGCAGGAGGCCAGTTTTGGATTGGGTGGGCAGCAGGCAGGGGTGGGGGAGATGGGGTTCACCTGCATCAGTTGTTTGGAGGACCAAAATCCTCCTACAGATGCCTGGTCTGTCCAGCCGCTTCTTGCCCAACTTCTATGTCAAACTGCAAAGAACACTTTTTGGAGTAAAGAAATGATTTTCATTCACTACACCCTTATTGTTCATCGAGGTGCTGTGATGCTGACATGGAAAGATTGGGGGGGAGATACGAGGGTGGGGCAAGCAGTCCATATTTAACCCCAACGCCACACCTTTTCACCAACATTTCACAAACACCCAAACATTTCACAACACCCCAACATTTCACAAAGCTGTATGCCATGCAAAACACACACTGCCGTAGGTATTCACAGCATTACAGTGTCACTGGACAGAGAAAGGGGAGGGGTGGAAGCAGCCCTTGTCAGGGGTCCCCATGGAAACTGTTCCAAGCCTGTACAGATGGGGAATGCTGGAAGATGTAGTCCTAAAACATGGGAAACTAACAACTGTCTAACAGAGCTGTGGATTTGCTCCCCTTAACAGAGCTGTGGATTTGCCCCCCCCCCCCCCCCCCACTGTACTATTACTACACTGTTAAGTTTTGTAATAAGTGTTCATGGCACACATCTAGCATATGTCATAAGCAACACACCACCATCCACCCTGCCACTACCACCAACAACTGCAATTGCCAACAGTGATGTGGAGGAGGAGGAGGAGCCGGGGCAGCACCTGCTCCTCTCACCACATAGAAATGTATATTTCTTATATGATATATATCATTTAAAAAAATCATATATATATTTACATTACTTTCTAACATGGGGAGGTGGGAGGAGATGATGCACACGGCTTGGCATTGGGATCCTCACCACAAGGTTACCTGCTCAAGACCAGATGGAGCCTAAGGGGGTGCAAGTGGAAGGGTTTTGGGGTGACTGTGGCTTGTCAGTGGTGGGGTGGGGGGAACTTAGCGTGAGGCTCCCAGCAGGGGCAGAGACTGTGGAGGGCGGGGATTAGTAATACTGGGGCATTACTTACTGGTGCTGATGAACTTGCACTTCCTGCTGTAATTCATTAGGAAAGACAGCACTGGGGTAGATTGGTATGTGGCTTTCCCTGCTGGAATTTACAGGGAATTGCACACCAGACTTAATTTGTTCAAAAGCCCTGCACATGCAAACACAAACCCAATGCACCAAAATAAGCAAGTTAAAAATTTTTAATCCCTGTTAAATTAATGAGGATTAAATGCCATGGTGTGTATAAGTGTCCATAGACTGGAATAACCCAGCTCAGGTCCGAAGCAATCCATACTTTTGACCTGGCCACTCCTCTGCAGCTGCCACTGCTTTTCCTTGAAGTTACTTCACTCTGTCCCTCACTGGCCTTGTGGGTGCAGCTCTCCACTGCTCAGCCCTGGTACAGTCCTTGCCACCTTGCCCCGGCACAGACGTGGGCAAAGCCCTCCCCAGCTTTGCAAGCTGAACCTGGCCTTCAAGCCATATGTTGCAAACCCCTGCACTAGGCTGGCTTGAAAATGCTAGAGAATGTATCTTTTTATTCTTTAGTTCTAAGAATCAGTTTCAGGAACAGTGTTTAGTACACTAATGGGGAGAGAAAATGGTTACTGGGGGAGCTGTTTGCTGAAGATTAGATATGATTTTTTTCAAGTGAGAATAGAGATGATGATGAATTTTGAGTGCGGTGGGTGGAGAAACAGTGATGTAAAAACTTTCCACGTTTAACATGTCAGTTAAGATATAGAATTCTGGGAACAGTCAAGATGGAAGAGCTGCATGATTCCATTACAATGTCTTCTAACAAGCATTGAGAGAAACCTTAAAATTGCATGCCTTTTAAACTCTGAGAACTCTATTTTGGATATAAACCTGATAAATAAGCCTTAATGATCACTCCTAAAACCCCAGATATGAAGGCTATGACCTATATTTGGATCCTTTGCCAAGTATTATGGCTTGAATCCATTTCTAGTTCCTACCAATGCTGAGTTAGGTCATATGCTTCACTGAATTCTCACAATCTGCTGTGGTGCTCAGAGGGCAGAAATTAAGTCTTCTGAAATGTTCCTTGTAGCTGGTTACCTTATTTTGTGCTCAAACCTCCTGATCCAGCAAGACCAGCTGCCTGCATTCCCACAGCCAGATTTCTCTAGCAGAGCCATCTGTGTTACGGCCTCTGTAGCTGCACTGGGCTTTCAGCCTGTCTCCCCTCTGCTACAGTACATACAAGATGCAGACAGAAGTGACAATTTTCACCTGATCTAGCCCCTAACAGCACTCTACAGTTATGACCAAACACAAGTGCACGGCTGCAAAGTGCTTTAAAAGGACCTGATCCTGCAACAATCTGAGCCCTCATTACATGAGGGTTTAGATGAAGATGCTCCAAAATGGAGCATCAGTAACTTGTCTGCATGCAGTGGGAGCAGGGATGGGTTGACACAGATCAGTCCTGCTTACAGCTGTCTTCAGAATGGGGGGGCGGGGGAAGGGAGCAGGATTTCAGTCTGGGGTTTTTTTTTTTGCCAACACTGCAGGGTGGGATAGATGTACTAGATTCCTGACACACACATACACACACACACACACACCCCCCGCCCCCCAGTGCTGGCTTAAAAAACCTCAGATCGAACTCCCTCCACTGCCTTCCCCCACCTCCCATTCTGAAGACAGAGCTGGGAGCAGGGCTGAGCTCCATCAGCCCATCCCTGCTCCCAGTGTAACCAGACACAAGTTACTGAGTGGGCTCCATTTTGGAGCATCTTCATCTAAACCCTCATGCAATGAGACAACCCCCAGAACAAGCTTCCCCCCAGCCCATTCTGAAAATAGCATCAGGGCTGGGAGGGAGGAGGGGGATGGCGGGGGGAGAGTGGCTGCAGGCTTGCAGCCACTCTAAACAGCATCTCAATTCCTTTACCTCTGGGACCCAACAGTGAAAGTCTGTTGGGTACATGGGAATCGTTGTAACTCATGGGGCTTCCTGCAAAGCACCATGAGTTACAGTGGGAAGCTGTTCTTCTATCTGTGTCTACAGTCTCTCCTTGACTGTCTGCATTCTGGCAGTTTGGGGGTCTCTCCCCTCTCCCCCACTGTCCCAAGGTATCAGGCCCAGTTCTCACACCATATGGCATGAGGAAGACTGAGACGCATACAGTTGTAGTGTCGATTGTAATCTGTCTCCTTCCCATGACTGTCCAACTTTGATTACAGTATCCCTCATACTGCCTGTTTAGTGGCTGTTGAGGATGACAACTCTGTGATCACTCCACAAATTTTAATTCCTTCCAGGGCTGCTAAACTTTCAAACTTTCTTTATCTTTCTAGAAAAGCCCTGTTGGTGCTGTCATACTTAATGAAGGAGATCACAAAAGTTGCTAAATGGTAACTGATTCGTCTTTTGGTTTGGCAGATAATTTAATCTGATACCTTTAAAACAAATTATTTAATGTTTACTTGTTGCTATTTTTACCTATTAGTTGTTATGTGTTGTATTGGTAAGTCTGCATGCAAACAGTACTTGGCTTCAGAACAGATAGAAGTAAGGTGTGACCAGAGCTAGGCAGGACTTTCAAAGTCAGTACATCTTCCAAAAGTGTAATAAAGTCTTGGCAAGGAAAACATCCGTTAGATGTTATAAATTCCATATGTCTAAAAACTGGTGACATAGAAAAAATGTTTGTGTTAAAATAATTGAGTAGAATAGTGAAAGTTGCACAACAATATAGAAAGTTCCTATTGGCTTGAATAAAAATTAGAGTGTACTTTTGGAGACAGTTGCTATTGCGAAGTAACAAATTAATTGTTGAAATATGCTCAATCTTATCATTCTTCTTAATTGTGTGCATATTCCTCAAGGGTTTGCAGTATGATATTATATTAATCTTGCATCTACATTTAGTATTCCTTGTTGAATATGGAACTATTGTTAACTGATTAACTAACAATCCTGCATACTGAGTACTTGGCCTGTGTAGCAAGTTCAGCATGGGCACTAGCCACAATAGCTTAGTCATTTTGATTCACTAATTTTGTTCTGAGGATATCTCTACAAGAAGACTAGGGCATTTAGCCTGACCTATAATCTCTGAGAAGTCCTGGAATGTTTTTGACTTCTGCCAGCTGTAAGTTAAGGTGGATGCTACAATACCAATATGCGATGCACCTCTTTTATTAGATACCAGGCCAAAACAATTGTTCTGACAGACTGCATTCTGACAAGTCATTCTCAAAATGGTTCCTGTATAGTGCATGGGTTCGTGTGAGAGTGGTGAGAGAGGGAAGTAATGGGGAATGAGGATATAGAACCCCCCCCCCCCCAAAAAAAAAGTCCATGTAGTTAGTTATATCAATAAATAAAGGTTGGTCATAGCTGCATCTGTAACTTCATATGGCACAAGAAAAGTAACATTCCCCTTGACCTGAGGAACCCAATTATGCAGGCCTTACTCAAGTAAAAAGGCAGAACAGAATGGCACTGGACTTCTGCCTGATTTCAACCTAACATGGCTAGCTACCCCTCTCCTACAAAAGTATAGTTCATGCATAAGCAGTGGTGGCCTTAAGGTTGTTGGGGCCCGAGGCAAGGACCCCTTTGAGGTATGTACTCAGGTAAATATTCACCCACCACAGTTGTATCGTGGATCTTTTTAATATTCTTTGAAGGAATTAGCTAAACAGTCAAGTGGTAAAACGCAAATAGAGTCACTTCCTTGTGAAAACTTTACACCCCAAAAAATTTGGGCCCCCTAAAGTGTGGGGCCCCAGGTGATCACTCGGTTTGCTCTCCCCTAGAAGTTAGATTTCTAGAAGTTAGATCTCAGACTTTAATAGAAACTGTGACTGCTGGCTATTTGGAAATCTTTGAACTAGCTGAGAACTCTAGTTCACATTGACTTAAGGTGGGAGGTCATTATTCTACACTTCAGAAAATCAAGCTCCAGATGTTGCAGGTGAGACACTCAAATAGAGGTACTCAAAATTAGCCTACACAGTTCATTTCTTCTGCATTTCCTGATGCTCTAAATAAGTACACTCCCTCTGTGTGCAATTTGGAAGTTAGTTAACAGTGAATTACACTGTAGCCAATTACCGGTGTTGCCTCCACCACTCTTTCATGGTAACCAAGCAACTGTGCCCTAAGAAGCTCTGACTTAGACCCCCATTAAACATTATACTTACTATTTAATTAACATAAATTGCAATATGACACATGGTCAACAAATTTATCATACAATAAAATGGAATATCTTCACGATTGGAGGTATGGCATGGAGGTCCCCAGTCCTCAGTAGCCCTTGCCATGGCATGTGCACAGCCAGCTGCATGCATGTCATTGACAGGTCCATGGTGCAGGAAAATGGGGATCCAGGAACTCCCTGATCCACAGCTGCCTGCAACCTAGTGCACAGGCAGCATGCTATATAGGTGTGCCTTTCAAAGACACACCAAGGCTGCAGGTACAGCTTTTAAATATCTGAGCACCTGAGGAGTCTAGGGGGACCAGGTCTGTGATGGCAAGCTCCTTGCATACTGAGAGCTTAAAGACATGCTTGCAGCTGGGCTGCAGGTGCACCTTTTGAAATGCCAAGGCACCTAGGGAGCCCAGGCCTAGAAAAGACACACAAGCAGTGGGGAGCTGTTAGTCAGCTGTCATGTGCTTGGGATCTGATGTTTATATCCCCAACCCCCCAAAATAATGTGTCCTGCTCTATATGTCAGGCAGGGCAGGATGCAAGATTTTTGGGATCTGGGATAAAGTTTGTCAGATCAGTTGTGCAACTATATTAATGTCTGGCAAGGCTGTTAGCATTCTGTAAAACTGGTGACCTCTGGAGTTCTCTGTTATGCTGAGGGGTTTTTGATTGTTTGTTTTTTAAAGTATCTTCCCTTATTTGTTACATTGCATTGAAGATTTTCTCTTAGGTTAAAAGTCTATAAAACATGGATTATCAAACAAAATAGCATACTCTATTGGTTTGCTAAAATACATTTTGCAGGTAATTCCTCAGATCTATATTTAATGATAATAAAATTTACAGTCTGTTAAACTACTGTCTGTTGCTTTACTTTTCATGTAGTAAAGCAACGAAGCATCTTAAAATTTGCCAATATTTTCATACGAAGTGACATGAGGAAGATAAGACAAAACCTTAATTTTAATTTAGGATGAAGTGATGTCGAACTACGTTTTTTGTTTATATTTAAAAAAACCCTGAAACATGTTGGAGAAAAACACTGAACAGAGAGAAAAACATGCTTCATTTTAAAAATGGGATTAATGTACTGTCTCTGTCTTAGATTTAGTCATGACAGTTGTAGAATGTTCCTAGTTTAGTAATACAGTAGATGGATTGGATTTGACATTCAAACACCTCTTTTGTTCCTGACAGTACCTTTCAATATCTATGACAGTTTTGTGAGGTCTGACTTTCTTTTGAACCAATAGAGAGAAACATCCATTTGTAAGACTGACTCAGCATCTTAGTCACCCTCCAAGGATTTTTAGTCTTTCATCAGTATTTTGAGATCCTCCAAAACTATCTGGAGACAAAATAAAATGCTTGATTGAATTGCACTCTATTAAAGGAAAGAAAGTTTGCCAACTAGAATTTTAGAAAATGGTAAATAAAAGTAGATTTTTTAAAATGAAGACAAAATAATTGAATTGGGCAATGATGCCCTGCACAAGTAGAAGAGAAAACCACCAGTAAATACTTAGTCATCCAAAAACTATATGAAGACCCTAATCTACTAGTGAACTACACCCCTGCCAGATCCAGTGTTGAAATGCCATGACTGGCCTAATCTCAATGGTATTAAGCTTCAGGTACAATCAATTTAGACTTTCTGATACACTAACTTTAACTTAGCTTTAATTTGTGTTGACAGGGCCCTATTTTCCATCCAAGCCTTTATCTTAATTGTTTTTATCATCACTATAAGAGATATAAGGGGGAAAAAACTAGCTATCTATAAGAGGCCAACAAATGAGAGTTTTTTCTATTTAAAATGTAAATAGCTATATAACTATCTTTTTGCCTTACAGCTTTCTTTATATATATTAAAAGTACACTGGGGCCCCACTGGGTTCTGCACATGGCACGCTTTTGCACATTAGACACTCTTTTCCAGCATCTTCTGAGCTGAACTGAGCATGCTCCCAAGTAGAAGGTCATCTGAAGTTCAACCCACAACCTACTTAGGCTATGCATCTGTGCATACCACCTACTCTCAAAACCAGCCACACAGGTGAGACTGAGTGACAGTTCCATGGACTCAGACCCAACCTCGCCTCCAACATAGATTCAACAGATATTAGACCTGTGCGAGTAGGCAGCTATTTAATCTGGCTTTGGATCTTCCCACTTCGGATGCCAGCAATCTGATCTGGGCCCTGGACTGGGTTCCTGCTTCGATCCAGCCAAAGCGACTCCAAAGCTTCATAGCCGCCTTGGAGATCTGGCCATAGGGTATAATGGGGAATCAATGAAACATCTATAACTTTGTTGTTTTTTGTCTGATTTGGATGAAACTTGCAGGGGCGGTAGCCTCTGCTGAGAGCGTGAAGTCTGCCAAGTTTCAGGAATATTGGTGCAGGGGTTTGGGGGACCTGTACCCCAAATTCCTGAAAACAAAACTCATGTCACTTGTATGTATTACACCACAGAGGAGTGAAAACTGCAGGGTTGGCAGCCCCTGATGAGGCCACAAAGGCTGCCAAGTTTCAAGGAGATAAGTGCAGGGGTTTGGGGAAAACTGTGCCTCAAGCTGTGGACAAGCAAAACTCGTGACATGGGTGACCCTGTGTGTGTTAAGGCGCAGCAGGGTGACAGCTGCAGGGATGGTGGCCCCTGCTGTGGCCATGACACCTGCCAGCTGTCATGGCTGCAGATAGGTGCAGGGGTTCTGGGCCCCTGCACCTCTAGTTGCAACACTCATGACATGGGTCCTTATGCAATGGACTGTGTCTGTCTTGGGGCAGTTGATTGTCTGTATTGATTTTTTCCTCTCCTTAGTCTGTGGTTTTGTAGGTGTTAATTGTTGCTAATTAACTGGTTACATTATCTAGCAACTGTGTATTGAGCTGGTCCCTGAGTGAATCATGATTAATTGGTAAGTGGTAACACAGTAGCTTAGCAGTCAGGCCTGCAGTACCATCTCCGTTCCCCCCCCCCCCGACATAGACAGTCAGTTGCACAAGCACCCCTGTCATGAGTTTTGCTTGTCCGCAACTTGAGGTAGTTTCCCCCAAACCCTTGCATTTATCTCCTTGAAACTTAGCAGGCTTTGTAGCCTCATCAGGGGCTACCACCCCTGCAGTTTTCAGCCCGCTGCACCTTAACACACACAGGGTCATCTATGTCATGAGTTTTGCCTGTCAGCATGTTGAGGTGCAGTTCCTCCCAAACCCCTGCACCTATCTACTTGAAACTTGGCAGGATTTGTGGCCTTATCAGGGGAGCTTTCACCCCCCTGTGGTGTAACATATACACATGAGATAAGTTTTGCTTTGAAGAATTTGGGGTGCAGTTCCCCCCCAAACCTCTGTACTTACCACCTTGAAACTTGTCAGACTTTGTGACCCCACTAGGGGCTACCATCTTTGACGTTTTCACCCCCCCTGTGTTGTAACACATAGACGTGACATGAGTTTTCTTTCAAGAATTTGGGGTGCAGTTCCCCCCGAACCCCTGCACCAATATTCCTGAAACTTGTCAGAATTCATGCTCTCAGCAGATTCTACCACCCCTGCAGGTTTAATCAAAATTGGACAAAAACAACGAAGATATAGATATTTCATTGATTCCCCATTATACCCTATGGCCAGATCTCCAAACCAGCTCTGAAGCTTTTCCGAAGCACTTCAGAAAGCCTAAAGAAGCCAGCGCTTCAATCTGGACATGCTGCTTTGGATGCCAAAGCATCGGAAGCTTCTCCAGATTCAAAGCACAGTCTGAAGCCTCACATAGCCCTAACAGATGTGTTTTTTCTCCTGTTGACAAATATTGCTTGTTGAGCTGAGGTCTACAAGGTACGTTTGGTCTCATGTTGCCTGTATATAGCACACGCTTGTTACAGACCTGAACTGCAGGTGCTCTCTGGAAAATGGGTAGATTACATTTTATTTAATATTTCTTCTTATTATTGTTGAAGTAGAAGCAGAAGGCAGACATTGCTTTCTTTTTCTCTTGACAATTGTCGTTAACTCCTAAACATCTGCTTAGAACTTTGTTGTTAGGTCATCTTAAAAACTATATATGACCCACAGTATTGATGGGTAATGGAGTAATGTTGTCATTCTCCACCCCCACCCCCCAGTCAAGATTTAACTATAAGGAGCTATTTGTAAGTATCTGGGAAGACCAGTATGTCTTCAAACCTGACTGTCATTCACTCTAACTTTCCTGTATGAAATTAGTAACTCAGAGACAAGGTGTTGTGAAGGTTTATTGTGGTGAGGAAGAGAGGGCCTCCTTTTTGGGAGGAGCTGAATGTGGTGGTTTGCATCTCAAGTGAGCCCAAACAGAGTTGATATCTTGATATGTATTAGAATTAATCATGTTTTCCAACAATTGGCAGCCAGAAATCAAAGTAAACCCAAATCTGAAAGGAAATATTGCCATTCAGGTTTGAAATACTACTAGCTGTGATAGGAGGGGAGAGGAAGGAGCCTAGTGGCCCACAGAGCTCTCATAGTTGAAGTACACTAGATAACTGAGTGATGTAGCTAGCAGCACATCCAACCATACTTTTGACTTTGCAGTCCAAATTATCGACTGCCATATACAGGAGGAGCACCTTTAGTGCTCCATCACTAAGGGCTGGAGCAGGTAGCCACCAGGTGTCTGATTGCAGTGGCCATTTTCAAACAGGCCAGAAAGGGAACAGTCTGAGTGAGCAGCCAAGGAGGCAACATTAGACTGAGTTTCTCCTGGAGCACTTGGAGGTAAAGTGTGAGGCTTTGGGGAAGGAGGAGGCCTCATTTGTCCTGGGTAAGACATGATACTGCACCCTGATGGGGGCTGGCAGGACTCCTAGTGGTGTGGGATTCCCCAGGAAATGCCAGACCAGTCACCACCCTGGTGAAAGGTGTGTGTGGGATGCCTCATAACCCCAGACCCCACATCCCTGGTGGGTTCAATCTGCACATGGGGGAGCCCAGGCTAACAGGAGCCCTGAGACATGGCCCAGGTTGGTGGAGGGACTTGGAGCAGTGCAGTGGAGCAGTGGAGACTTTGTGAGCCCTGTAGTCACTGAGGCCCTGAGAGGGGGCCAGACAGCTGCAGCCACCTGAGCCTCACATGGTTCAAGACCCAAGGGTAGAGGGTCAGGCAGCACTACAGCCACCTGAGCTGGATGGAGTGGTAGACCCCAGAGGAGCCCCAGTGAGGGGTGGTGTGTGCAGCCCCAGCAAGGGGACAGTGTGGGGGTGTAAGACCTTAGGGCCAGGCATGGCCGTGGTCACCTGAGCCCCAAGGGGTGTATGACGCCAGTAGAGCCCCAGTGAGGGGGCCAAGGGCTTGAAGCCCAGTATGTGTCTGTCTGTGTATGTGTTTGTGTGTATAAAGAAAGAAGCAGTGCAAACCACTGCAGAGACATCTGTGAGGCATGGGACACATAAGGGATGGTTGGAGCATGTAAACATTGTCCTGTTAAAACTCAGGCAATTCAAAGGACAGTACTTAACAGGGATAGAAGAAAATATTTTCAAGACATCTAAAGGTTTCAATCTCCATGTACTTAAACAACATAGTATTGGAAGAGATATTCAGGGTCACCTGGTCCAAACACATGCTGATCTTAACCCTCCCAGACAAATCCAGCCTCTTAACTTCCAATGAAAGAGATTACACAGTTGCCTTCAGGTATTTGTCCTGTTGTTCTGTGGTCTTTTTTTTCCTGAGATCTAAAGTAAAACTGCTTTGCTGCAGTTTAAACCTATTACTTGTGTTCTACCCTTTTCAGTGAGAACAGTTACCCCATTTCTTTATGGCAGCTTTGCTAACATTTTAAAACTGCTATCCTGTTTCCCCACACTCTTATCCTTTTTTTCCCTGCCAAAAAAGCATGCCTAGCTTGCATTGTTTCCTCATTCTGCTTGCATTCCAACCCCTTTATTGTTGTGGTTCGCTTCTCGATTGTTCTGGTTTCTCTACTTTCTGTTTTAAAATGCAATGCTCAGAACTGGACACAATACTGAATATAAGACGTAATCAGCACTGAGTTAAGGTAAGATCCAGGAGATGATGATACAGTACTTTTGATAATGTGGCCCAAAATTGCATTCCTTTTTTATTTATTTGTCTGCAAGTCATGTTCAGTTTGTGATCCACAATAGTCCCCAAATACTTCTCAGTAGTGCTACTGTCTATCTAGTTTACACTATTCTGTATGCAAGCATTCTGTGCTTCCTTAAGTGTATCTGCTTCCACTTGTCTTTGTTGAATTTAATTTCTGCTGTAGCCAACTTTTCTAATTTAATTTATCAAGATACTTTTGAATTATAGTTTTATCCTCCAAAGTGTTTGCAAACCCTCCCAGTTCTGTTTTATCTGCCAACTTGATAAATAAGCGTTCTTTCTGAATACAAGACATTTAATGATGTTTAAAAGCCTAGGCCTAGAACAAACACTAATCACTAATTTTCAAATCTGAAATTTATTTTAAACCTACACTATTAACATAGCCTTTTTTCCAAACAGTTAAAATGAAATACCCTGCTGGACCCATCTTTGCGTTGAAGACTAATATTAAGGTATAATTTCTTATCTCTATAGGAGTTGTAGCTCTTAAGTGATACTGTTTCAAATCTGCTTTTCACAACTTTCACATGCCTATAGGATGTGTCAAGTTTTTACATAGAGCAGTCAGATGTATAAGGATGTGTCAAGTTTAGTATACATAAGTCAGATGTATAATAACTTATTACTTATACTGCTTATTACTAAACATGCAAAAATGCTGCTAAACACAGCAATAGCAACATTGCTATTGACACATCCTATAGGCATATTACTAATTAGTAATAAGCAGCTCAAGGCAGTTTCCCATGTGCCATGGTCTAACACTTGGTTTAAAGTCCCAAATGTGGCTGTGGTCTCCAGATGCTAATGCAGCACAAGCATAGAGGGTTACATGGCTTATTCACTCTATCTTGAGGCAGAGTAATGATCGGAACTAGTCCGAAAATCAACATCATGGAAAAAAAATCCAGATCTAAACATACTTACTTACCAAGAAAAATTAACTCTGCATAAACTAATAGCCAATCAGAAGATGCAAATGGCTACACAGTGACTGTTTCCTTTCAGCCAGACCTTTTCTAATTGGCCTTTTATATTTACTTTTCAATGATTATGGAAGAAAAAAAAAAATTAAACATTAATGTAATAAAACCCTTCCTCAGACATATGCTGTTTTGTTTCAGTCACTCTATCATGTCAGAATACAGGTTTTCCCTTGCTTTATGTGGGTTCTGTATGTGCAAATTTGCTCTTAAGCGATGACCCTTTTAATACCAAAAATTCATATATGCGAGGTAAATTCACTCTTATGCAATCGGTGTGGTAGAAGCCCGCAGTCAGCTCCTTTGTGTGGTGCATTGTGGGAGTGATTCACATCAAAATATAGTCTCTTATGTGGATCTGTGCTCCCCACTTGTTGTCTGCAACGTGTTTCTGTAGTTTCTATCCCCATTTTGATAACATTCACCACCACCACCCTGTATTTGTGTACTGTCTGCTGTTGGTGAGCGTCAAAGTTGTCTTGTAAAAGTGTTGGAAATGTGTCGGGGGGTCAGTACAGTTGAGGTCTTGGAACATATCCCTATTTGTTACATAGTAAAGTGGGTTCTCTTTATGTGAATTCAAGTTATGCACCGTTTTCCAGGAACGCATGTACAGCATAAAGTGAGGGAAACCTGTAGTCTGTTAGTATTTATTGTGAAGGAGCCTCCTTCATCTTCTGTGATCAGTTCATAAATTTGTATGTTATGTGGAGTAGCATTGATGTTTAACTTAGCCCTAGTGTTTCTTTTTCAGGTAAGTATAGACAGTCAAAAAGTCTCAGGCAGAATCAATTCAATCTAGGCAGCTTCCTCTATGCTGCATAGGTTGAGCTGATAACACCAAGTGAACCGATGTTCACTTTTCAATTGGGAGGGCAGGGAAAAGCCTGCACTGACCCAGGCCAGGAGGTAAGGGGTGCTAGAGCAAATCTGCCAGCCTGCTGGCAATTGCCAGCCCAGCCAAGTATCCCCAACCCCCTGCTGTCCCCCCACAAGTGTTTAAGGAGCCCCTTGTTTGGGTGCTGGCCCACTTTGGGGGAGGTTTCCCCCAAAGCAGCTTTGGGTTTTGGGAGCAAAAGGCTTCCCTTCAGCTCCCTGAGGCTGCTCCAGGCTGGGAGATCCTGGGCTGGGGTGGGGGAAGCCCCCAAGGCAGGGGCTTCCCAATGTCCCCATGCTGGGCTGCACGTGCAGGCACCTGGCCAAGAGGACTCCTCCCTCCCTCCTGTGGCAGCAGCTGGGAAAGGGAAAGGGGAGCAGGGAGGGCTGAAAATTCCCAACCACAGGGGCTTTCCTTCCCTCCACATGCTATGTAGACCCTGGCTACGGGGGATCTGTTCCCCTGCCCCTCCTGTCCCTATGGGCTGACAGACACAGACTAAGGAGCAGAGGGGTGAGGCAGTCCCTGCTCCACTAGAGCAAGCAGCATAGCGAAGGGCTGCAAAACATCCTGGGATGCTGGGAGATTGTGAATTAAGGGAAAGGGATCTGGGACAGAAATTCCATAAACCAGTTTGACCTAAATTGGTTATGTCTGATACTACATCCATCCAGGTTTATCTTAAACTGGTTTTGACTATTTTGAAAGCAGTTTATGTGCACTGAACTCTTGTTCTGTTACAGGTTTAAATTAGTTTCCAAACACTTAATGGTTTACGTGTAACTTCTGTCCCTGGCCTAAAATCAGTTCATCATTTTGACTTCATATGTGAGACACTTGACAAGACCGTTCATGTTAAATATTGTTAAAATCAGGGAATGTATGCAAACATTGGTGGCTTTTATTGGTTAAATTGGTTATAATTCCCTTTCTTCTGGTGAAGTTACTGTGTTATATTAAATGGAGATAACTGGATTCTACAGTCTAAGCTTACATGAGCCTAGACTTTTCTTCAATCATCCAGATTTCGCCCTTTATCTGCTTAAATCTTAAGATCTCAGCCAAGAGATCCATCACTGGAAGTTTTTCCAGTTGCACACCTGACAGAACTTCCAGGCCAGTTCTATAAGAGCAAATCATTGAACAAATCTTCAGCCAAAACTTCATGTGACATGCCCTAGACGTGGCCTGGGTGTACCTCTGAAACTTATTCCTCATGCTCCTTTCATCCCTTCAGGTTTGCTTTCTGCCCCAAACCTTTTCCTGCCATCTATTGCTTGATCCCTCAGAACCAGCTAAGATGTGCCAGGGGCCAAATCCTTGGCCTGTAGCGTCTCAGCCTTACCCCAGTTTCACCCAGTTCTTGCCAGCTTTTAGCAGAGGGGATTTTCCCAGCTAGAAGAAGCACACCATTGTCTTGTTATGCACTCAGAAAAGATAAATCTCTCTCCCCCACCCCCTTCCATGGAAGAGGCTTTCCTGTATGGTAAAATGCTCTCGACTCACTAACAAAAAATGGGTTAAAAGATAACAAAAAGATGTATTATCTAAAAAACACAAGCATAAGAAATCAGTACCCATATAATAAAAGAACAAACAAACAAAAGATGATATCAGAACAATAACCTGTTCTTGCCTTGCATTTTAAATCCTAGAGCACAGTTTTGACGCAGCACCCTAGTGGATATACTCCAGTATTTCTCTATGCCCCAAGAAAAAAAAATGAAGACCCTCTTCCTCCCTCCTGGCCCTCTTCCACCAAACTGTCCACCTCTGTGATTAAGGCAGAATTTAAGTACACTTTTTTTTTTTTTAATCTGGACACTTGCATACTTTTCCCACTGCATTCTTGAATGGTCCCCACTATGCACATAAACTTCGTGCTCACCAAAAGGTGCATGTTTACCAGACTAAGGGTTTTTTTCCTGATCTAATTAAGACCAGAATAAGAGCATCCTTTCAGATGTAAAGAATAGTAATCCAATATACTGTCTCTCTTCTCCCCAGTCTTCTGAATAGCTGCATGTTACTCTTGCTATCCCCTTATTTTAAAATGCAAATTCATCATGGCCTAGAAGAGCCTGGTTCCTGTGCCTCAGAGCACATCAGCAAGGGAGATGAGTAAACACTTCATCATGTGTTTAATTCTTAAATGATTCTCTCAGCCAAGAGTGAATAGATGAGGAATACTGAAGTTAATCACTACCCCACTAAAAGTTTTGGCTAGAATATGAAGATGTATCAAAATAACTTTTATATCAAATATTGCAATGCATATGAACATGAGTGAAAATGCTGAGCATAACTTGAGGTTACCTATCTGTAAAGACTCCACATGACACATCAGTGACACATCCTCAAGAAATCACATGGCAGCCTCACAAATCCATCAGACTATAATGGAATTTGTGACACTTCTTATGCACTTTGGTGTGTATTTCTCCAGCTTCAGTGTCCAAGGAGCCTCTATTTCATTTATCATGTATGCATATGGTGTATACTTAGGATTTGTTGAACAAAAATTGAAATCTAAACTAAAATGATATTAAAGAATAACCAAAACCACCTACAACTGATAGCAAAGCCAGGTCCCGTTTACAGGAAAATAGATGTTTTCTTATTTACCCTAATTTCTATGTTTAGTAGAGTACATCTTCAGAAACAGGGTGCCAGGGTGGGGCTATACGTCTAAGGCATTTGTTATGTGCCATAGTTGAAAAATTGCTTTGAAACTGTGCCAGGAAAATATAAACCTAGTATGTGGAACACATGGGTTCCATAGGTAAAACCTCAAGGGCAGCTACAGTTTTGGATTTTTTTTTGTGCAGCTTCAACTCAACATGTTCAATTTGCATAAATATACACATTGCCACTTGGGAGGTCTGCTTCCCTGTTGTATGTATGAGCATTTAAAGGCAATGTTTTCAATATCTGAAGTAAATGTAAACACACAAACTTCTAAGAAGTACCTGCATATGTAAAAGACTGGCCAGTTTGTGTCTTTTTTTCATATTTTATTCTAGGTTAGTCATGTATTCCTTACAATGCTGACTCTGGAGGAGAGAGGCTGAGAAGGGGGAAAAATAAATAATTACATTATTAATAGTTCATTCATGATAGATTTGTTTCCACTATATAGTTTGTATTTGTTTTTTAAGAAGCTGGCTAAGTGAAAATGAGATCAGTGGATTTGTTGTAGTTAATCTGACAGTAAATCAAGCACTCATCAGATATGAAAATTTTGTAGAATTTAAGTTAAAAAAAACATAATTCACCAGGCTTAATTTCCTCTAGTATCATATTGTCTTAATTAAGAAATATCTTCAATGCTGAAGCTAACTTAATAAATGCTTATACAGTAGGAAACCAGTTAAAGACTTCTATAATAGTATAAATTATTGCCTCAAAATGAGTTACTTGATACTGCAGTCACAATATCATGCAACTTTTTCAGACTTAGTAGCATGTTAAGTGAGTTCAATATTAAGAAACTAACTCAATTTTTATTATCACATTAGCATTACAGCACTGCTTTCATGACATAACAAAATTTGTCACTAAGTTGTGTTGTAGGCGTACTATTTCATTATCTCTGATGGGAAACCATTATCTCTGATTTTTCACTGAAGTTAGCAAATAAGATGAAAGCAATGTCAAACCCCCCCACCTGTCACATTTGGGAAAGTAATGTTGTTTTCCTGCGGTATCTTTTTTTTACCAAACCCTGGAAATTTTATCACATTTACTATATTTTAATTTTTTGTGATCTATTCAGTTGTGCAGTCGCATCAGGAATGGGAATTAGTATCCAGTGAGTTTCCAAAACAGTAGCAAATGCAGGTTTTTAAATATATTTTATTCCTGTCAGGCTGGTTAGGAAAGGACCTTTTTCCTTCATGGTTTTTCAATTACAATTTGTTAACCCAATGCACTAAGCTGTTGTTTAGAGTTTATATATATATATTAAACTTTTTATACATCATGTCGTCTATTGATGGTTAGGTTAATTTAAGGTGCATTGAGGCATTTCAGCAGAGCAGGTCAGCCTACTTACAGCCCATTGCTAACATGCCTATGCTGGTTCTGATGCTCCATTCTTTAACTTGGAAGCAGTATCTCCCCTGTCTGCCCAGGGACAGCTCCTGTGGGATCAAGTATGCAGAGAGACTAGGAGTATGCAACAGGATTACTGCTGCATGCCCAGAGACAGTTTCATAGAGCCTCAATCTTGCATCCAAATGGCAGTGGAAGCACAATCTGATCCCAGAACATGCATTGAAAGCAATATGCTTTAGGGAGTCACACAAACCAGCCATGCTTTATCTAAAGCAGGGGCCTCAGTAACCTAGGGCCCACAGGCCAGATACTAGCCCATGGATGCATAGTTTCAATGACATTCAGTAGCTTTGACTGTGGGCTGGGCTCACCACGCTGTCACAGGGCTAAGTACCAGCCCTAACTTGGGATGGCTTGTTCTAGCCTGCATCTGGGAAAAGTTGCCTACCCCTGGCCTTAAGGGATTTGGAATGTGCATGTACACATACTGCATAATACAGGAAGACACAGAAAATGTAACCTACAGTGGTTCATAGTTTACTTAACTTAGCTGTTGGGAACTGAAGTTGATGGACAGACTGGGGATTTTGCCAATGTTTGCATGTCTGTTGTGCAGTGACTTTTTTGCACGGCTGCTTGTACAAATAGGGAACAGTTTAGTTATGTTTACTTTTAGCTAATTCATGAATTTATTAAAACTGGATTTTCAGTTAATTTTGGGCTTAAATCCCCAGTGCTAAGAAATCAGTTAATTATCACTTATTAATATATTTCTTCAACTGAGAGTTTAGCTAAGCTTATTCAGACCCCTCAGATCTTCCCTCATAAGGCAATCACTCTTTCAAATCACTTTTTAAATGCGATTCATGTTTTAATATGACTTTCATTTAGTTTGCTAATGTTGTTTTACTAGTACTGCAGTTCTCTGAACTGACCATCACATTTCCAGTTGTTTCACCAGGACTCTGTAGTGAGAGACTAACCTTTGTTACACGTGGGGAGGTACATCCTACCTGCAGCCCAGATCAACTCTTGTCTTTTTGTCATCCCGTGGAAGTTGATATTTTAAATTGCTCTCCACTTCTTCTACAAACTCTTAAACTGATGCATCTTACCCCTAAAAAACTAAGGGGTGGCTGCATTTTGATTTCTAGTAATAAAACAACCCATATTGGCTGAACCTGGTTTAATGTGGTTAGCAAACTACTTATATTCCCTTCCTTCCTCAAACCCCTATGAGTATTCATTCCTTCCCTAAAATTCAAGGTATAAATAACATGTCAATATAAGCATACTCAGGGAAGACTAGAGCTGCTAGGATTGCTAAAACTTCATTTTCAAAAGGGACTGGAGTGGTGGGGACCATTAGTGCTATCCTCTTGGGTAAGGATGTAGCATCTGAAATGGCCTCAGCACAGTTAGTAGAGTAAGGAAATTGCTTCCTGTCATGAATACAAACGACTTCAGGCTACGTGTTTGCCTTTATTTGAGACTGATGCAATTTAAACAGCAGTTGGCTACTTTGCCACCATCCTTGTGTAGGAGAGAAAGATTCAGATTTGCTTTCAAGCTAAATGATTGTCTCTTCTGTTTCTGCTGTTCATCCAAGAAAGCTTAGTCAAATGCATTTAATGGAGGTAAGTGACATTTGTTCTTACATTGCAGGTAAAAGTTTATACCATACAGTCCAGGAACTGACAGGGTGGGAAAAACAACTCTTGCTTGGTACATTTGTCAGTCTCTGTCACTTACTTTTGAATAAAGAGGTAAAAACCAAGAGGAAGAATATCCTAGAAAGCTATATTTGTGCAGAAGGGAAGCTCCTTCCTGATTCTAGACACTTTTTTCAGTCATTATAAATGAGTATCATAACACTGCCATGGGTCACTATTTTAAATCGATCGCCTTCCCAGGAACTACACACCTATATTGTGGTTATAACTCTGCCATAATGCATCTCAAACCTGCGTGAAGAAAGGTTGAGAGCGAGCCAGTCACTCATTCTCATATAACTTTCTTGTTTCTATATGGACATAATACTAGGGAAGCCATGAACAGGGAGAGTGCAGAGATCTCTCTCTCTTGGGGCAAGTTCTAAACTACAGAAAAAAGTTGTACATAGACTAAGAAGGATGGTAAGCCTGAGACCTGGAACTTTCTCTCAAGAAGAAAACAGAGATGACTGATTCTTCACAGGTTGTACAAAACTTCTAGACATGCTCAATTTAGCAGTGAGATGAGAAGGCATGTTAGAAGTGAGTGAAACCAGGTAGACAGGAACAACAGGTTGGTGAGGAGAATTTATATCAGAAACTATAAACAGAAGCAGTAATATAATGGAAGCAAATACATGAAAAATCAAAGGACCACACCCAGTTGGTGAATTCCTTGTAAAAATTCTCCCATGCCTTGACCTGAACACAGAACCATTCATTATGAAAGAAATTAAAGCAATGAAAGAGCTAGGGATAGGAAATTATCTGACATGGACAATGCATATGCTCCCACAATGAAAGTTGGAGCTAAAGAACTGACTGGCTACTGAACATTAGCACCAGCATGTGGGAAGACTTAGCAACTAGAAGAAGGGTTAAATCTAACTGCAAAAGAAAGGAGATCTGACGGGTGGTAGCAAATATCACAGGGCAGTATAACAGTTGGTACCAGGGAAAAAAAAAGTTTATAGCATGATGGTATTAGTGCAGATGAAATCAGAGATAGGCAAGTAGCTCAGAAAGAAGCAAACAGGCTTCAGATAAAGTATATAATGTACTGGACAAAAATCAGTTTTGTGAAATACTCTAGAAGAGGCACGAGGATACAAAATGTCATTCATCCTTACCCGTACTAATCCTAAAAAACCCTTTGACTGAGATAGTTTATGGAAGGTGACAGTTAACTTTACTTCAATGCTATTTTGTGGTGTTTTAATAACAATCTTTATGAAAAGAGTGAATGTTCTATGAAAATTCACCAAAAAACCAAGGCAGTTGAAGATGGTCACAGTACTCAGCAAAGGATATGTCCTAGTGCCTTACCTGCTGGTTGTGTGGTTTGTTTGTTTAATTTTTAGTTTTGGACTGGTTAAAAGAAAAAAGGTTGAAGGGGCAGATGATATGTTATTTCTTGGATTAACAATAGGGGCACATTCCTACAAGTGTGCATGTAGGGTTTGCAGCACTGTAAACCTGTGTAGCACTGCAAACTACACATGCACATGTTTTTTGACCCCAAGAGATCACAGTGTCGAAAAAAACACCCCAAAAAAAGGCAGGGTGGCGCACACAGCTATGGCATTCATCACCCAAGACTGGAGTTTCACTGGCCAGAGCCATGATCCAGCTGCCAGCCAAGCTCTGTGCACCTGGATTGCTGCTGCTGCAGCCCTGGGAGGCCCCCAGGACTCCAGGTAAGGCTGCTGGAGCCAGCCTACCCTACCCCACCCAGGGCAATTTGCTGCATGCCACTGCCACAAATGCGCCACTGCTAGTTGTCCACAGGAAAATGCATATTCCCACTCGTGGGGATGCGCCCTAGGATACTTAATACCTACATTTTCACAGATGGCATTCAAGTAAAATCCAAAAGCCAGCAGATGAGGGGCGAAGGGGGAGGGGGCATGTAACAGAAATTCATTAAAAAATTACAGAGCTATGAGCAAAGAATAAACCCAATCTATTGGTCAGGAACTAATGCAATAATGGTGAATTCAGTTTGAGTAGTGGTATTGTATTAGCTGTCAAATCCATGGGAGCAGAAACCAAAGAAAAGAATATATGAACAGATTATGGAGAATCTTGAATAAGCATATTATCATTGTAAACTTAGAACATAAAAAAGTAATATCCTTGCTATTATATGGAGCAGAAGCATGAACAATGCAAACTCTTCTTGTAAAATGAGTTGCTTCTAACTTGGTGTCTACAAAGAATACTAAGAATTTAATTGACATAAAAAAACTAAACTCTTGGTTCCAAAATGATACTTTTTATTAGACTAGCTAGAAAATGGCAAGAAAATTGTCCTTTTCTACCAGCTTTTGGGATCAAAGTCCCTTTGTCAGGCTCTGGGAAAAGTGTAGATGGTAAAAGATGGTAATTAGTCCCCATAGGTAGGAAATAAACTTCATTTTTGCACAGAGGGAGCTGAAGATGGAAGGCTGTCCATCTGGGTCCATGAGAGGGACTTTGTGAGCTGTGTTGAGTAGCTCTTTGGTGTGTTGAGCAGGTAGAATTCCTTCTCTGGAGGTGTCAGATGGCAGGCAGGGAGGTAAAAAAAAAAACCAAAAAAAAAAAACTTACTTGTTCTGCAATGAAGTTTAAAATAAAAAAATCGGCTAAAATTCAGCATCTTCCAGGTTTCAGGGGTGTACTTAGCAGCTGTGTTGGTCTGAGACAAAAAGACATACAAAAAAACAAGAGTTCATTTTTCAAAACAGTTCCTTTTTGGTAACTTGAATCACACTATTATTATCTAAATGCAGTGCTTCATGACAAAGTTTTGTTTTAAGACAGCAAATCTAAATAGATAATTTAATGAAAATAATTGGTTTCGTTTTACCAGCAGGGAAACATTTATGGAGGAAACAATTTGAGGGCCTATTTCACTTTTAAGGGTGGAAGGTATAGGCAGGGACTGATTTGCTGGCTTTAAGTGGAGGTGTAAGTAACTTGTTGAGTGTACTACTTTAAATGATTTGAGTCTCTTGGGAGACAAATGCATTAAAGCAACTAGTAGAAATCTTTTGACTTGAAGATGCTAAACTTTTTGTTCATAGGCAATTATTTGCAAAGGACTTAACATACTACAAATAACTATTCTGGACAGACAACAGTAGTGGTTTCATTTCAAAAGGAAATTGAATAGCTTGAATTCAGGATTAACACACCACAATTAAATTGACATCACTACCGCAATGGACGTAAAAATGTAGTTAGGGACACGTTTCTGGGTAGTTCAAGCTTCTCCACGGTCATGGTAGCAGATGGTGCTGATTCTGTCAGTGCCATATATACAATATGCAAGCCTACTGCAAGGCACCTGTTAGCAGCAACAAGGGCCAGGTTCAAATTTCAGGGTACCCAATATGTTTTCACTGTGGCTCAAGCCCTCACCCAGAAATCTGGGCTCACTGAATTTGGCTGGGGTGTCCCACATAAACAAAACCTCCTCCTTGCAAGCAGTGTAAACACAAAGGACAGACTTATTACAGAAAACAAAGGCAAGGAAAACACTCATGCCCCAGCAGTCTGGTACTTGGGGGTTCCCTTAAAGGGTAGTTCTGAGGGCCTACCCCACTATATATTCCCTTCAGCAATGGGCTGGAGAGAGGCCCACACTGGAGAGTCCTGAGTGCTGCTTCTTGGGTTTGTTTCACCATGGGAAACTGCTAGGGAGCTGAGGCAGGGCACTGTGTGTGCCTGCCACTTTAAGGGCCTGGAGCTGGCAGCTGGCAGCTGCCAG
>NW_005842472.1:317741-318280 GCF_000455745.1 Alligator sinensis | reverse complement strand
TAGCCCAATTGACAGTCTCTGGGTTAGTTTCATTCATAGTAGTTTGGGGTCAGAAGGGACCTGAACAGATCATCTAGTCTGCCCCCCCACCACTGGCAGGCAGACACGCTGGGATCACACGACCCCAGACAGGTGTTCATCCAACTTCTTTTTTAATTTACCCAAGGTAGGAGCGAGGACCACTTCCCTAGGAAGTTGGTTTCAGATCCTAGCCACCCTAACAGTGAAATAGTGCCTCCTAATCTCTAACCTGAACCTACTCTTCTGGCCAGCAGCTTCTGGCCATTGTTCCTCGTCACCCCAGGTGCTGCTGGGGGGAATAGGGCCCTTCCTATTTGCTGCTGATCTCCCCTAATGAGTTTGTAGTCAACCACCAAATCCCCCCTCAGCCTCCGCTTGCTGAGGCTGAACAGGTTCAGGTCCCTCAGCCTCTCCTCACTGGGCCTGCCCTGTTGGCCTCCAACCAAGCAGGTGGCACTCCTCTGAACCCTCTCAAGGCAGGCCACATCCTTCTTAAAGTGCGGTGCCCAGAACTGGAC
>NW_005842472.1:316361-317696 GCF_000455745.1 Alligator sinensis | reverse complement strand
GTTGGCTTTGCTGGCTGCGGTCTGGCATTGGCGGCTCATGTTCATCTTGGAGTCAGTAATGACTCCAAGATCCCTTTCCACCTCTGTGCTCACAAGTGGGGAGCTCCCCAGCTTGTATGTATGCTGTGGATTCCTTCTCCACAGGTGCAGCACCCTGCATTTATCTACATTGAAGCCCATCCTATTACCATCCACCCACCTCTGTAGTCTAAGTCTAATTGCAGCCTCTCTCTCCCTTCGAGCGTGCCTACCTCTCCCCACATCTTGGTGTCATCGGCAAACTTGGACAATGTGTTTTCCAACCCCTCATCCAAGTCCCTGATGAAGATGTTGAACAGTGTAGGCCCCAGGACTGAGCCCTGGGGGACCCCACTATTCACATCCCACCAGGTCAAGTACAACTCGTCCACCACCACTCTCTGGGTGTGCCCCATCAGCCAATTTCTGACCCATCCAACTGTGTAGGCATTAATGCCACAGTCGCTTAATTTATTAATGAGGATGGGGTGGGAGACAGTGTCAAAGGCCTTCTTAAAGTCCAGAAAGACTACGTCCATTGCGACACCATCTTCCAGGGATTTAATTACCTGGTCATAAAAGGCCATCAGGTTGGTCTGGCAGGACCTGCCTTTGATGAACCCATGTTTATTT
The DNA here is from genome assembly GCF_000455745.1 of Alligator sinensis. Lineage (NCBI taxonomy): Eukaryota > Metazoa > Chordata > Crocodylia > Alligatoridae > Alligator > Alligator sinensis. The sequence goes on along the minus strand of NW_005842472.1, from coordinate 317,045 downwards.
CCCCTGGGCATGATTTCCCCTGCTGGCTCCTCACAGATGTTATCCTTGATAATTATTTCAAGAATTTTCCCCAAGACTGATATGAGGCTTATGGGCCTATAGTTTCCTGGGTCCTCCTTTCTCCCTTTCTTATAAATGGGGACCACATTAGCTAGCTTCCAATCTCCAGGAACCTGGCCCGTGGATCACGATTGCTCATACAGCCGGGCCAAGGGCACAGCAATGACCCCCACCAGCTCTCTCAACACCTGTGGGTGGAGGGCATCAGGGCCTCCAGATTTAAAAACATCCAGCCCTTCCAGAAGATCCCTCACTCAGCACAAACCTGAGGCCTGGCAGTGCTATCCCCAAGATTGCCCCTACCTGTGGTGGGAGAGCTGTCCTGGTCCCTGTTCAAGAAGACAGAGGCAAAGAACTTGTTAAAAATTTTGGGTTTCTCATCTGGCATAGCCACAAGATTACCATTTGAGTCTAGCAGGGGCCCTACATTACCTGATGCCCTCTTCTTACTCCCAATGTATTTGAAGAAGGACTTTTTGTTGTCCTTAATCCTGGTCACTAGCCTGAGCTCCACCCCCACCTTGGCCTTCCTAATAGTCATAGATTCATAGACGTTAGGGTCGGAAGGGACCTCAATAGATCATCAAGTCCGACCCCCTGCATAGGCAGGAAAGAGGGCTGGGC
>NW_005842472.1:312794-316183 GCF_000455745.1 Alligator sinensis | reverse complement strand
ATCTATTCGTCATGCATCTGCTGTTGCACGATAAAGTGCCATTAGCTTTTCTGATGGCTTCGTCACACTGCTGACTCATGTTCATCTTGGAGTCCACTAGGACTCCAAGTTCCCTTTCCACTTCCGTGCCACCCAGCTGGTCATTTCCTAGGCAGTAGGTATGCTGGATATTTTTCCTCCCTAGGTGCAGTACTTTGCATTTCTCCTTGTTGAACTGCATTCTGTTGTTTTCTGCCCATTTGTCCAACCTATCCAGGTCTGGTTGCAGCTGTTCCCTGCCCTCCGGCGTGTCCACTTCTCCCCATAGCTTTGTGTCATCCGCACACTTGGACAGAGTACTCTTCACTCCCTCGTCCAAGTCGCTGATGAAGACATTAAAGAGTATCGGTCCAAAGACCGAGCCCTGCGGGACCCCACTGCCCCACACCCTTCCAGGTCGAAACCGACCCATCCACCATGACTCTCCTACACTCCTACACCACGAGTCCTCCTACACTCATGGGCCAAGGAGAAGTATTTCTCCTTGGTAATAGCCCCTCCCTTCCACTGGGTGTACACCTCCCTTTTGGCCCTCAGGCAGAGCCATGGGGGTTTCAGAGCACTCTTACCCCCCTTCTTTCTCTCAGGGATTGTCACACTCTGAGCCTGGAGGATCGTCCCCTTAAGGTACGACCATCCCTCATTGACTCCCATATCCTCTGCCTTTTGGGCCCCCAGCGTCTTCCCCACTAATCTCCTAAGTTCATTGAAGTTGGCCCTTCTGAAGTCAGGGGCTTGAGACCTCAACACCCTGTGCTGGATGGTGAATTCCAGGAGGCGATGATCATTGTCACCCAGGTGGTCAAGAACCTGCAGTCCCCTCACCAGGTCATCCCCAGTGGCCAAGACCAGGTCCAGCAAGGCATCTCCCCTAGTGGGGCTGTGCACCTCCTGCATAAGGTGGAGATCCTGTATTTCAGGTAGGAACCTACGTGAACGATCAGACCTGGCTGACTGCTCCTCCCACCGGATGTCTGGGTAGTTAGGTCCTCCATGACAATGACATCCCTAGACCTGACGGCCTCCATAAACTGTACTGAGAAATCTTGGTCCAGCTCAACCCCTTGGCAGGGTGGTCTGCAGTAGACACCCACCGTAAGATCCCTTTTGCCTTGCCCCCCTTGAAGTTTGATCCACAGTGCCTCTGCCTGACCTTCCTCAGCCCCAAATCGAATTCTTGATGATACGAGTTGCTCTTTGACATAGAGGGTGACCCCCCGCACCTTTCCTCCCAGACCTGTCCCTTCTATATAGTGTGTATCCCTGAATGTCCACTGCCCAGTCGTGGGTAGGATCCCACCAGGTTTCTGTGAGCCCCACTAAGTCTGGATTCTTCCCTGCTATATAAACAGGGCAGTTCGGCTGCTGGAGGCCAGGCAACAACACCGCCTGGCTGGAGGGCTGCCGTTATCATCTGGAGGTAAGGGAGGAGCTGTAGGGGATGGTAAGGAGGCTCCTGGTCCTGGGCATGACCTAAAACTGCACCCTGCCAGGAGTGAGTGGCCTGGTGGGGCTCCCAGTGGTGCGGGAGCCCCCAGGAAATGTCAAGCCAGTTATCACCCCAGTGAAAGGCGGGTTGGGGTACCTTAACCCCTAGCCCCCACGACTGGGTGGGTTACCCCTTGTTTTGGAGAGCCCAGAGAGTGGACCCTCAGAGAGAAAAAAGGGCCATAGATTCAATGCCTGTCTGAACATCCCCTGACTGGTCCATGCTGGGGCCAGGACCAGAAGGGTCAAAGGGCCAGGGGCCCACCGCAAGGAATGTCCAAGAGTTGAGGGCCTGGGGTTCCGACTGGCCTGGAGGTGGGCCAGGGCTAGAGAGCTGAAGGTCCCGGTGGGGGGATTACATCTGGAAGGGGAAGCAGTTCAGGGAGCTATGTTGCCTAATATGAAGGTGGATGAGACCACCTGATAAGAGGATTCCAGGTTGGGATTCAATCAGCAGGTTTCTGGGGCCCAGTGTGGGGCTGGTGATGATGAGAACAGCTAGATGCCATCAGCGAGGCTTGGGCTGCAGTGTAGGGGAGGAATGGAGCCTCAGATACCGGTTCCTGGCATCAGGGCAGGAAATGGGCAGCTTCCTGCTTAGTAACATCTATTAATTAATTACCAACAAGGCGTGGTGGGTGAGAAGGCAGGCGGTTAGCCCAGAAACAGGTGGGCAAGCCACAAGGAGTTTGGCCCCAAGATGGCCCCCTTTTACGGGAGCATAGGTCCTTCTACATTGCAAAGGGCCCCTCATTGCTTCCTGGAAAGCTGTAGGGTGCCGATCTCCATTTCCACGTGGTGAATTTGAGAGGTTAACTGTGACTTCCATCAGCATACTGAACTCCAAAATGCCTAGTCCCAATCCCCAGTTCTGCTGGGGCAGAAAACTGCAGAAGAACTCAAAGAAGGACTAGATCTTTCTTTGCTGGGCCTGGACAAGGTCGTTTTGTGCTGAGGCCTGGACCAAAGTGTGCCAGACTCTTTAACCTAACCCAAAATGAGCCAGGTCTCGCCCTAGCCCCAAACTGTCACAGGCCTTTAATCCTGGCCAAAAACCACAAGCAAAACTGCCAAGCTCCAACCCTGGTCACCATGTTTCAGGGATTAATTCCCCCAGGATATTCTCCCACTTAAAACCCAGGAAAAACAAAAGGGAACATACATCGAGTCCATAGGTGACTAGTAGAGGAGGCATATGGGGGTGCACATTCCCCCCCTGAAGGGGCTGGTGCCCCTCCTGATAGCCAACACTGATGTTGTCAGTAGGGCTAGTGCCACCCCCCCACCGATAGTGCTACCGCTGGTGGCTCCTTCTGCAAGTGCCCTCCAGATTCAGGAGGCACCAGTCACTCTTGAGCAAGGCTCAGCTACACAGCTATGTTGCGGCAAAAGAAGCTGCAACAGGAATTAAGTGTGCCTTGCCCTCAGCATAGCCCAGATGTGCTAGGTCTCACCCTGGCCCAATGCGTGCCAGCAAAACTGTCAGGCTCTAACCATGTTCAGCATGCTCTAAGGATGAATACCCCCATGGTATTATTCCACTTAAGGCCTTAAGCCTGGCCCAAATTTGACAGGCCTTTAATCTTGGCCAAAACTGCAAGCAAACTGCCAGGCTCCATCCCTGGTTAATCTGCTCCAGGGATTAATATCCCCACAGTATTATCCCACTCAAAACCCAGGAAAACAAAAGTGGGGGAAAAAAGGGAGGGAATAGGGGTCTGAAACCCTAAGATCAGCTTTCTCTCTCTCTACCTGAGGCATAGCTTCACTTGGCTTCTCCAGTGAGGGAGAAGGAGGGTGAGGGGGAGGGTTACCATATTTCCAGTATCAAAAGAGAGGACACTTGTGAGGGGGAGGGGAGA
>NW_005842472.1:308313-312784 GCF_000455745.1 Alligator sinensis | reverse complement strand
CCTGACAGCCTCCCCCTCACTCACAGCCCCCTGGCCTCCAGCACTGCTGGTGCCCCTCACTCCAACCGTGCAGCTTTCTGCCCCCCAGTGCTGCCAGTGCCTGTCACTCCTGACCCACATCCCCCTGCCCTGAAACCTGCCAGTGCCCCACTCTAGACCCGCAAACCCCAGCCCAGCTGGGGCCCCTCACTCCTGACCCACAGCACCCTGCCTGCCTCCCGCCCAGCCTTGCTGCCCAAGCAACTCCCAACTCCCACACACAGTGTCTCTTTACCTGGGAGTGGCTTGCCGGGGCCTAGGCAGAAAGCATGTGACTGACAGCCAATCACCTTGCCCAATGCTCCCAGCCCCAAGCAGCCAGCCTGGGAAAGCAGAGGAAGAGCAAAAAACCCAGACATTTGCTCACAGTTTAAAAACTCATCCAGACATGAGGACAGGGGGCAAAAAAAAGAGAGTACATATTTGGGAAAACCCAGATGTATGGTAGTAGCCCTAGGGAGGAAGATGGGCTGGTGGGGGCGGGGAGGGGAGGAGAGGGGGCAAGACCCCCCATGAGGAACAGTTTCTCCCTCTCCCAATTCAGCTTTTTATCTCTCAGCAGCCCCAGGAGGAAAAGAAAAGAATGAGGCTTAGTTTAGTTGCTCCTATATACCTGGTGTGAAATCAAAGCTTTTCTAATCAGGGCTTTTTTAGGCCTTCAGTTTTTCTTTCTAGACACTTTAATTTTTTTTTTTTAATTACACTTCCCCATTCAGCCAATTAGGCTAGGGGTCTGATCTCCCCCTGCTTAAGTGACAAGAAGCCAGGTGTCCTCTTTGCCGTAAGCAGCAGGAGGTGAGTTCTAAACAAAAGCCCAAACAAAAGGGCTTATTTGCCTCGGGTATCAGGGCATAGCAGGGAGGCTGTTCTGTCTATATGCAGACAGCCCTGCGTCTTTTCAGATCACAAGCAGAGATGAGACAAAATCGCGTCTGCTCTATCATATATGGTACATACAAAACAATCATATTTAAACTAAAGACATGCTTTGCAGTACAAAATGGATTGAACATTTTGTGTGGTTTACAAGTACGATTAGTAGCAAATGTAATGCAATTGAGAATTTTTAAAACTGAAGGTCTTCACTTTGCACACAAAATGAAGTGTTCTTCATAAACATACTTTTACACCAGCAAAATAAATACCCAGTTATGGAAACATGTGTCCCCTGACAGAATAGTGTGCATCTTTATGGGTAGCCAATAGTTTTACTAGGTGAGTAATATATATAAATCTGTAACTGTTGCACTGCTATATTTGGTTCTTTATAACTAAAGCCAACGACTCTATAGCCGTCTTGTTGAATAGAAGCTTTTTTGTTTTTTTATAAGCAAATCTCTCAGAACTTCAACAACAGGTTTGGAAGGTTTTTTGTCTGTTTCCATTTAGCTAGTATTTCACAATGTGCTGAAATTAATAATTCAGGAATTGATCTTGGACTTAGCCACGCCTTAGTTGATGTTTCCTGGAAAATGAGTTGGAAGTGGTGCAACACTTAGTCTTGATTGTTTAAAACAAGTTTATTCAGTTATGTTTTTCATGGGAAATTAGTTTGGTCTTTAAACTGTCACTGATGTTGGTTTGTTCAACATGCAGTAAACATTTGTATTATGAAATAGCCATCAAGAGGCTGCAAATGCCATCTAATTCTGAGGAACATGGGGTAATGCTTCAAAAACAAATAATAATTTCTAAATGTGTAACACTTTACACCATGTGAACATATGTGTCTATATAGTGATGAGTATCTTTAAATGGAAGTAAGTGTATGAATTAGCACAGAGGTTTACTTGTTACAAGTAGTTTGGTCTCACTAACAATAAAAACACAATGTACAGATTTAAAACTTTTTTTTAACCTCTGCTAGAGAACTGTATTTATTTTAAGACAGCAAAAGTTAACTTTTCATCTAGCAGCTTCAAGGTTTTTCATAATTACTAACAAACCACTTGATGCACCAATTGCCAGTTTGTATACTATCCACATTAAAACGTTTGAAAAACAAAAACAAACTGATAGCAGAGTGTAAAAAAAAATGAGGTGTCAAACTTGAGTGAGCTCCACATTAGCAGAACCTCATGTTCTACTATTTTGACTACATTGATTTTGAAATCTTGCAAAATGAGAGAAATTCATTAATTAATTCTGCCATTAATTGGACAGAGCCAGGGTAATGAAGCATGATAACCTTATTTGTGGCAATAGTGCCTGTTATTTCTGGACTTCTGCTAGACAGAATTCTCCTTCCTTGTAATGAAATGAATCCATTAACTACCAAGGCAATTTATTACCCCAAACTCCGTAAGGCCTGAATTCTGGACAGTTGTAGTTAAAATAGAATTTCATTACAAACAGAAACATAAGGTTGCAGTAATACATTTCTACATTACCATTAAAGCTGAGTCCACTGAAGTCACAAGGTAACCGGCCCATAAGGAGTAAAGATCCAGCCTCACATGTAACCAGTTCAGCCCTTCCTTTCTTAGTTGGGCATAATTAGTGGAGCTATCTAATAGCTCATTTAGTTAAATCTGTTCAGTAATGAAAGCAAAAAAAAAAAACTTGAGAGACTAGGTTGATGGCTTGTTGTTTGCTACTTTGAAACAGGAGGAACAAGGATAGTGTTCAAGATACTTTGAGGAGTGAAGAAAAACAGCATAAGTAAGCACACAAATGATGGGTGCTTTGTCCTGTAAAGCCTGTGGGTAGATGAGTGAATAGCCCCTATGGAGGCAGACTTCCATTTTGTTGGAGCTAGTAGGGTCATAAGAGAAAATTGAGGAGAGGTAGGGATTCTCAGGTTAAAACTCCTGACTATTCTTCAGACCTTAAGGGCAGTCAAGCAACTGCCCTGGTATCCTCTAGGTCATAGGTGGGTATGGGTTTTCCTAGCAGGCTAAAGGGTCCAGATCCAGTACATACAGTCCATTTCTGAATGAATGTAGGAACTGGTTAAGAGTCATGTTCTGTGTATGGAAGGGGATATGCTGAGTACTATGGCTGGTAACAGTCTTGGTCTTTAGACTGTGATATGTAGGAATGGTTTCATACAGATGCCTTGGGGGTTAAGTAAGGAAATTTGGGCAATAAATGTTGCCTCATGTGAATCTACAGAAGCCTCCAAAATACAGGCAACATCCATGAGGTTACTGCCCATAGTAAAGTACATTTGTTAGAGGGTACACTTGAATAAATACTGGAGTACGGTACACTTGGATATTGCCAGACTCATTAGTCAAGAGACCCTTACCTGCCATCCATGTAGACATGGTACAGAGAGAAAATCTGTTGATAAGACTGGAATACAGAAAGGGGAGAGGTGTTTGGATGGAAACTTAGTTCCTTTCCCTGTCTGACAGAAGATAAATACAGTCCAGGAGCTGCTGCTAATAAATAACAGCTTTTCATATGATAGGTTATAGATGGATTGTAACAAACCAGGTTGTGTCTATGGTATTGCCTTCAGCTCCAAATCTCTCTCCACTGTTCTCTTGCGTATCCACTTCTTATGCCCTCAAACCTTAGCCTGGCTTGTCCCAACCCAGGCCTTGAAGCTCCAATAGATGAAGTATTAAATAAAACGAAGTCAATCCTGCTTTTGCATGGGTTCATGACATGAATACTAGGCTAGGAGTTAACTCAGCATTGCTGTGTGTATCCAAAACCCTGTGACAACCATTCCCTTCTTCCCACCCTGCCCAGGATTACTAAGTTAAACACAGGTGACAAATTTTGCTTTCAGATGCAAATACATGCACTTCTCAGGTAAGAATAATATGAATGTTTAATTTTGCTTTTTATGCAGCTTTTGGCAGCAGGGGAATGAGCCATGGGAGCTGGTGTTTGGAACAGCGAGCACAATATTGTACAGTAAGTTTACAGATTGCCATCTGGACCCCGGAGGTTCACAGCTGGGCCTATGTGGTGAAGTAAGTGAGCTGTCATGGCAACAGGGGCATGCCCTGGAACCAGTTGATGCTAATCTTGAGCTTCACCAACCGTTAAGCAGCAACATGAAATGATTATTATTTTCTTGAGTGAAAGCAATTTGAAATTTTAAAGAAACTGACTTTAATGTGAAGGCACAGACATGTAGGGGAAGCGTAATCATCTTACTGGGATGACTGTAAATTGGTGTGAAATACTGTATTGGAAGCTCTGTATATGCACAGGCAAGGCTAGAAGATGTATGGATTATCAAGAATGGAGAACCTTGATAATTACCCCCTCCTGGAAATAGTATAATTATGTAACAGCTGCAAAGGCTCATTTGTCTGCAAGCTAAGCATGAGTCATCCCAGGAGAAGCTGATTCCCCACCTGGGTCAGAGGTGTGCAATCAGGGACACAGGTACCCAGAGAAAGAGTGGATAGGGATTGGTAAACTGCCTGGGAGCTAGGAGAAGTTGTCTGGTCAGAGATCTGTGTAGGGA
>NW_005842472.1:305697-308303 GCF_000455745.1 Alligator sinensis | reverse complement strand
TTTGTTTGAGCTGGAAAACCTCATACTGCAGGAACAGAGACCTGCAGAGGGAATCCATTCTCTGCATGTGGAGGTGTTGTGGGAGAGCCCAGACAGGGAGCCTGCTGTGAGAATCCCAAACCTGCATGGGTGTGTGAAGGGGCACTTACACCTCCTGCAAACACTAGGAGTTATTTTTCTGAAGAAAACTAAAGAAAAAAAAAAGCCTATTACCTGCAGTAACTGATTAGAGATTTGTTCTTTGCTGAATTACCAAGGAAGATCAAAGAGTCCACTTTCCCTGGAGCAGCAGAAGCCTTATCTCTGCCATCTAGCGGTGGATCATAGGTAAAGCTGTGTTGCCATTTATTGTTATGGGAAGGGGATTCTAACACAGAGGGAAATCAACCTAGGTTATGGGAGGAAACTGTTTTAAAGGGTTATCACCAGGGTGTATGTAATTATTGAGGTTGTTTGATGCAAGTAGGACCACCCAGTGTGTTGGAATTATTCACCTAATGTTGCAGTTGTGAATTTTATTCAAATTGTTAGTTTTATTATAACTATTGATATTATGTATATATTTCTTCTTTTGATTAATCATTTATTTTCTGTATATAGTTGTATGTACTAAAGAACCCAATGTGCTTATTGGGCATGAACCAAATTCTTGGGTGGCGAGAGAGGCACCTATCCAAGGGTCACCTCAGTCAGCAGACCTGCCTGAGGGGGCTTCCCAGGGCTACTGGCATCCTGAGGACCCAGAATCTGGCACATTGCCCAGCCTAGCATGCCGGCATAGGTTACAATTATTACTTGAGTTCAGGATCAGCACAGTACATCTCTTCAACTAACAAGGAAATATATTTTGACTATAAACACTGAGGTTTTGCCCAGCCAACATTACGGTCTTCCTCTGAAGGAGTAACTTGTGCTGTATTCCTGCCACAAGGAAGTCAGTGCATGTGTGTACTGATATGTATCTTGCTGAGGTTGGGAGATGCCTCTCGGCTGGCCCCATAAATCTTGTGATATAAATACAGTGTAGGTATAAACCAGATGTACACTGGGCAAAGGCATCTATTTGAAAAAAAATCTAGGGGAGGGGGTTGATATGACAGAGCAAGAAGGCGTGTGCACTCTCTTATTTAACTTTCTTGAGGGAAGAAGAGTGGGGTCCCAGCAGTCAGTAAGGACTGATTACCACCCTCCACCAGGTGGAAACAGTGGAGGAGAGAGTTGTGACCTATACAGAGAGTTATTTCCAGGCATGGAGTTAATAAAGTTGCAGACAGAAACCACATCCCTTGCATTCTTGTCTGCCTGCCTGCCTATCCAGCATAGCTTTTCTATCAGAATTGCTATGCTGCTGTGCATGAATGTAAATAACTTTCATTCCAGTTTTTATGTTAAAGAAATGTTCTGGCTGGCAAGCAGTTTTCACTGCAAAACAAATTCCGAACAAAATTCCTCTGGCTAGGGAAAGCTCTTAGATATCGCCAAAGTGTAGAGCTTTTGCCTTGAACTTCTTTTCAGTAATGCACAGTCAGTGTATGCTTTTTTTTTCAAAGCCTTTCATTTTCCCATTTGTTTTGGGTTTGTTTTTTCCTAGCTGTACCTGAAACTAATTTTGACTGTGCTTTCCTTCACTGCCAAAGTTAACTGAAGAGATCTAGCTTGTACAGGTCTCTTTTCGAAAAGCCCAGGTTTCAATTCTTCCCTACGACTGAGCTTGTATTAATTTGTTTCCCCCATACTTATTGTGAATGATGGGTTTTTTCAAAATTCGAAGATTTAGCAGAAAAATGTCAGTTTTACTACCTATTACCAATTAATGTGGTAGCAGATAAAGGGGCATGGGGCAAGTACTCAGATGTTGCAGATAGGAACTGGGAATTCAGGCTTGGTCATTCTCTGTGTACAAAATAAGGGAGCAAGCAGAGGGAGGTCACTTACTCGTAAGTGTCAAAACCCTTGAGGTGCCTCATCATCATTTATTTGTCAGAACAGCCCAGCATGGGAGCCTGACAATCCTTGATCAGGCTTCAAAAATCTAATTTTCCCAGTGACTTGAAGTCTTTGTTAGTGTATTATGAATAGGGGATGAATGCCACACTTGTAGGGGAAGAAAAAATGTGGAAGGGAACTATCAAGTAAAATCTAGCTGAATTCAAAAGTATAAAGAATATGATATAATTTGTATAAAACATTTCCAAATTAAATGCTATGAATTGCTTTTTAGAGACACCTGTAACTTTTGAGCTAGTTGATTTTTTTGGCATACTGGATTATTGCGAAAAATGACTTGAGTGTTTTTTATCGATGAAGAAGCCCAGCCACTACTTGACATAAAACCTTGAAATAGCTAAATAGAATAACTTAATTAAAAGTCTCAGGGCTTTTTCTAAATATATCTAAGGTAACATTACAGGCTGCGTCCTGTTCATTTTAATTCTTGGAACTCTGTTAGGTAGAACTTGGTACTAAGTAGCTTCTGAAATTTGGGGAACTAATGTTTCTTTCTCTATTGTTGTTTGAGTCTTTTTATGCTCACTGAAAATCAATGGGAAGAGACTTTTAGGGCATGTTCAAGAAGTTTAATAAAAAAAGAAACATAAACCCTTTTC
>NW_005842472.1:267907-305687 GCF_000455745.1 Alligator sinensis | reverse complement strand
CTACAAAAAAAAGCAACTTCGATTTCGCTTCTTGTATCTCAGTCAAAAATATGCCTGTCCACAGTACACGTGCCGCAATTAGAATGTTGCTTAGGCCAAATCCGATTAACTAATCTCTGTGCCCCTGCCTTAGCCACCTTCACAGCACAGTTAAGAGTATATACTGCATACATGTCTCTAAGCATGTTGTGTAGGAGTGTCAAAGAAAATATATGAGAAAATCTACTGAACTAATTCTCTTTTAGGGACTTTCTTCTTGTGAGGTTATATACTCTCTAAGTAGCACTGAAAAATTATTTTGGCTACTTTCTGGATGATAGCTTTGAGTATTAGAAAAGGACACTGAGGCAGTGTGGCAACCAAACCTAAACTATCCTAGTTATTACCAGGGATCCTGGTTTTTATCTCTAAAAATCACAAATTCTCTGATTTTAAAAAACCCAAATCCATGTTTTTTCACAATTAAAATGAAACATATATATAGGTATCAGTTGAACACAATGTTTTATTGATATATTTACAATTTTAAAGCTATTTGGAAGCCTACCAGTGTGTCAACTATTATAAAAAAATACAGTCTAAATACCTATAAATTTTGGCTTTTGATTTTTGGATTTTTTATCATGGAAAATCAGAGTTCCCCTGCCCCCTTTGCTCACCAGGATGAGGGTCCAGCTGCAGCTGTCCCTCCTGCCCCACCCACAACTACTTTGTGGCACTGAGCATCCCTGATATGCCAGTGTCCTGCCCATGCCATTGCCCCTCACTCCCAAACCACAGCCCCTCAGGCAGGTTGGTGACCCTCACACCTGATCCACAGCTCCCCAGCCCTACTGGTGCCCCTCACTCCCCACCCACAGCCCCGAGCTCTGCTGTTGCCCCTCACTCCTCACTAACAGCCCCCCAGCCCTGCCAGAGGGGGTCCCCAGCTGCCAGGACTATGGGGCCAGGGATCTGGGTCCACAGCTCCCTAACCCCCACCCCTAGCAGTGCCCGAGCCCTGGTTACTACCTGTGGGAAGCAGTGGTTGCTGCAGCAGAGTGGAGCTCAGAACCCAGCTCCCTCTCCTCCATGGACAGCACAGCCAGAGCGGAGCCCATGGGGGCACCACTCAGCCCTGCCCAGCTCCCTCCTTCACTATGGGGATTTCGATGCCCTACTCGACTTACCTGTGGGGAGCTGTGGAAACTGCTGTCATGCTGCCTGGCTGCCACATGCATGTGTACCACACACATGCACATGTCACCTCTTGCCTGATCTCCCTCCTCCCACTCCCCCCAGTCCCTTGCGGCCTGGAACTCTGCCAGCCTGCTAGGGGAAACCTGCTATTTTCCATGTTTTTCTCCTTAACAAGAGAAAAACTTGGTTTCTCTTCTTAAACTGAGAAAAATCTATGTTTTACTGTGCTTTTCCATGGCAAATGGAAAACCCGGATTCCTGGTTATTACACATCCACTGATATGTAGTAGAACACTTCTTTAAAGAAGTAAGAACTTGAAAGGTATAAGAAACTAATGTGGACATCCTGTATGCATTAAATCTGTAGGATTTAGCTAATTAGCTAAAACTAGCGTGGGTCTGAAGATAAGACTATACCAGGAGGAGAGGTGTGGGAAACAAGACTTCAAATAATGCCACTAATATTGTTCAAATTGGCTACATATGCTACATTAAGTCATTTATAGAGTAATAATATATCATGTTCTGAAAAAAAAACTTATGCTAAATACTGGTATTAGAATGAATAAACTGTACCTCATCTTTGGCACAGTTTAATAATGCAACTGTAGGAATAAAGTCATGATCTTACAAAGCAAAGTTAAAAGAAAAAGTTGCAAGCCTATACTGCAGGTTTTCTGGTTAAACTTGCTAGCTAAAAACAGATGTCACCTTTGTGCCACCATAAAAAATATTATGGCAGCACAAAGACCAAGCAAATAGATGTCAGTAACTCTTGTCATACCACAAATGCCCAAAATTTGTGGGTATGATGAAGACAGTGACATTTCTGAGACTTTATTATAGCTGACATCTGCTTGCTTTATGGTGCCATATGCTGGCAACCTAGAGCTGTCCATGCTCTCCAGTCTTCCCACGCAGGCACTTCTGGTGCTTGAGGGGCCAGTCCTGTGTTCCTTGAGAATTCCCATACAGGATCAAGCCCCTCAAGTGCCTTCCTGCTCAGCTTCCGTGCCCCGCCCCACCCCCGCCCAAGCAATCTCCTGGGCATGTCTTTAAGTGAGGAACTCTCACTTTCCTTACTTATAGAGATGAACTTTGGAGATTCCTTGGGGCATGTCATTATAAAAAGAGAAAAATAAGTGTTCCTGCTTGCAAAGAGGCAATCTCTGGGGCACATCTCTAAGAAGGGAATTCCAGCTTTCCCCTCTTACAGAGACATGCCTCTGAGATTGCCCAGGATGAGTCTCTGCAAATAGGAAATCCTGTCTTTCTCCTCTTACAGTGATGTGCCTTAGGGAATCTCTGAGGTATGTCTCTGTAAGCAGGGAACATGTCACCTGTTGTCCTGCATGATTGGTCCCGTGCCTAGTGTGGGACAATGGGTGACATACATTTCACCCAATGAAGCAGTTCAGGACATCTTTTTCATTTCATAGACATTAGGGCTGAAAGGGACCTCCGAAGATCTTCGAGTCCAGCCCCCCACCCCAGCAGGGGTCATAGGATCCCAGCAAGAAAAACATCCAAATGTCTTTTGAAGGTGTTCAAAGTAGGTGCTTGAACCACCTCTGGTGACAGTCTGTTCCAGCCAGACCGTGGGGGCTCAGACAGTAAAGAAGTTCTTCCTTATGTCCAGCCTGAAACAGTCATGGAGGAGTTTGTGACCATTCAATCTTGTCATCCTTTGGGGCGCTCTGGTGAACAGATGCCCCATATCCTGGTCAGCACACCTTATAAACTTATAGGTGGCCACCAGATCTCCCCTGAGCCTGCGCTTTTCCAGGCTGAAGAGTCCCATAGCCCTCAGCCTCTCATCATAAGGTCTGTTTTCCTGACCTCTGATCATGCACGTGGCTCTCCTCTGCAGTCTCTCAAGCTTCTCCACATCCTTTTTGAATTCTGGAGCCCAAAACTGGATGCAGTACTCCAGCTGCGGCCTCACCAAGGCTGAGTACAACAGGAGAATGACATCATGGGATTTGCTTAAGAAGCATCTATGGATGCAAGCCAGCATTTTGCTCTCTTTACTAGCTGCAGCATCACATTGATGGCTCATGTTCATCTTGTGGTCAATCATGACCCCCAAGTTCCTTTCATCCATAGTGCTAGCCAGCGTAGCACTGCCGAGCCTATAAGCATGTTGCGGGTTTTTCTTCCCAAGGTGGAGTACCTTGCATTTTTTTGGTGTTAAATACCATCAGGTTCTCATCCACCCATTTCCTGAGCCTGTCAAGATCAGCCTGGATCGCCCTTCTGTCCTTGGGTGTGGATGCTTTACCCCAAAGTTTGGTGTCGTTGGCGAACTTGGACAGTCTGCTTCTGATACCAATGTCCACATCATTAATGAAGATGTTGAATAGTGTTGGCCCAAGGACAGAGCCTTGAGGGACCCCACTGGTCACAGCACACCACAACGATTGACTTCCGTCAACCACCACCCTCTAGGTCCAACCACAGAGCCAATTCCCCAGCCAGCGGGTCATGGTGAAGCCGAGGTTGCAGTTAGCCAGTTTTGCTAAGAGGTGATCATGGGATACCAGATTGAAGGCTTTTTTTAAAGTCAAGATATATGACATCAATCTGTTCTCCCTTGTCCAGGTAATAGGTCATTTGGTCATAAAAGGAAATAAAATTGGTCAAGCAAGACCTACCCACAACAAACCTGTGCTAGCTATCTCTCAGGATGTTGCCATCAGCCAGTCAGTTAAGAATGATCTCTTTGATAATCTTTTGTAAGATCCTCTCTGGGATAGAGGTCAGGCTGATGGGCCTGTAGTTTGCCAGATCCCCTTTCCCCCCTTTTTTGAAGATAGGCACCACAGTGGCCTTCTTCCAGTCTTCGGGCACTTCACCAGAATGCCAGGAGTTCTCGAAGATCTATACCAGGGACTGAGCTATCATGCTTGCCAGCTCCTTGAGTACCCTGGGGTGTAAACTGTCAGGACCAGCTGAGTTGAAGGTATCCAGACTCTCAAGGTGTTCCTTCGAGAGGTCAGCATTGGTGGAGGGTAAGGAATCTCCCTCACCTGGGCCTTCCCATCCCATAAAGGGCAGGGGCGTCCCTTGGGACTGGTGAAAAACCGATGCAAAGTATCCTGTTAGCAACATCTGTTTAAATCCTTTGACATAACTTGGCAAAACTACAGTTGGCAAGAGGGTTTTCAAACATATGAAGAAATGTACTTTGTTACACACGCAGCAATGCATGAAACAATGTCTCTTTGGGTTGGGACTGGCTGAAATTCTTCCATCCTTTATGTCCAACTCTACCCGAACTACGTAAGGGTAGAGTTGGTCCAATAAAAGATATAATCCCAAAAAACCCTTGCCCCTCACATAATTTCTGGATTGTCATGGCTACAACATCACTCTCACACTAGTTTAATATTAAGTCTCATGCTTGTCTGTCGCTATAAAAGCTGGAATAATTTTAGCCAATCCTAGAAACAAAGAGAAAATTTTCACTTCTCAGAATGTAAGTCCCTATGGACCTAGTCTGTGATAAATTTAAATTTCCACTTGTAAGAATGAATAATTTCTCAATATGTTCTGCGAGGGGTGGGGGGGTTTTCACCTCCAAGGGGGTCTGAGAGCTGCTCTAATGAAAGTGCCCATAGTGTCACGTGAATTCAGTGTCCCACACTGCAAAAAGTTGGTGGGGATGCTTTAATTAAAACATTCATGCCATTTTGAAGCATGAGGACGTTGAATTTTGAAGAGTGAGGATACTGAATACCCATGATGCAGAGGCTGCTGGAGCGTGCTAGTTAGCATGCTCCAATAGATTCAATTAATCAATGAATTGAGTCTGCTTAGATATGTGCTAATTAGCACACGTCAGAGCAGATGTCCAGGATGTGTATAGGTGCCCCAAGTGATTTTATGCATCCCATAATGCCCACACAGAATAAAGTTAACATTAAGGTCTTTACTTTTTTTTTTTTTTTTTTTTTTTAAAGTAGGGGGTTGATTGATGTAAATAAGGTATAAAATTGACAGGACAATCTTTATATTCAACAAACATGCTCAGATCTATAGAAAATCAGTTGGTTTTACTTTGAAGTTTGAAATGACAGTGTACTGGACCAGGTCAGTTTTTGGATTTATTTACCAGAAAATATAGGAATAAAGCCAAAAATGTTACTCCTTTTGAAGGGATAGCTTAGAATTATCCAGATGTCCCTCCATACATAGAATAGAATCTTACTTGTACGTAATTTCATTGACATCAGTGAGACTGTTCCTAAGTAATACAGTGAATATGGCAAACTCTAGTCCTTCATTATGCATATTTCATTCAGTCTGTTACTCTAATGCAGGATTACTCTTTAATAAAAACAGTCTATTGATTCCACCCCCCCGCACCTTCCTCCAAGACAAACAAACAGGCTGTGAACTTCCTTCAATATTTTCATATTAGGAATCAATTGATGCTTTGATGGTTACAATTCTTAAACAATTTGCATATTTAGCTTTAAAATAAAGCATGTGCATATGTGTGTGTGTGTATGTATATATGTGTGTGTGTGTATGTATATATGTGTGTGTGTGTATGTATATATGTGTGTGTGTGTATGTATATATGTGTGTGTGTGTATGTATATATGTGTGTGTGTGTATGTATATATGTGTGTGTGTGTATGTATATATGTGTGTGTGTGTATGTATATATGTGTGTGTGTGTATGTATATATGTGTGTGTGTGTATGTATATATGTGTGTGTGTGTATGTATATATGTGTGTGTGTGTATGTATATATGTGTGTGTGTGTATGTATATATGTGTGTGTGTGTATGTATATATGTGTGTGTGTGTATGTATATATGTGTGTGTGTGTATGTATATATGTGTGTGTGTGTATGTATATATGTGTGTGTGTGTATGTATATATGTGTGTGTGTGTATGTATATATGTGTGTGTGTGTATGTATATATGTGTGTGTGTGTATGTATATATGTGTGTGTGTGTATGTATATATGTGTGTGTGTGTATGTATATATGTGTGTGTGTGTATGTATATATGTGTGTGTGTGTATGTATATATGTGTGTGTGTGTATGTATATATGTGTGTGTGTGTATGTATATATGTGTGTGTGTGTATGTATATATGTGTGTGTGTGTATGTATATATGTGTGTGTGTGTATGTATATATGTGTGTGTGTGTATGTATATATGTGTGTGTGTGTATGTATATATGTGTGTGTGTGTATGTATATATGTGTGTGTGTGTATGTATATATGTGTGTGTGTGTATGTATATATGTGTGTGTGTGTATGTATATATGTGTGTGTGTGTATGTATATATGTGTGTGTGTGTATGTATATATGTGTGTGTGTGTATGTATATATGTGTGTGTGTGTATGTATATATGTGTGTGTGTGTATGTATATATGTGTGTGTGTGTATGTATATATGTGTGTGTGTGTATGTATATATGTGTGTGTGTGTATGTATATATGTGTGTGTGTGTATGTATATATGTGTGTGTGTGTATGTATATATGTGTGTGTGTGTATGTATATATGTGTGTGTGTGTATGTATATATGTGTGTGTGTGTATGTATATATGTGTGTGTGTGTATGTATATATGTGTGTGTGTGTATGTATATATGTGTGTGTGTGTATGTATATATGTGTGTGTGTGTATGTATATATGTGTGTGTGTGTATGTATATATGTGTGTGTGTGTATGTATATATGTGTGTGTGTGTATGTATATATGTGTGTGTGTGTATGTATATATGTGTGTGTGTGTATGTATATATGTGTGTGTGTGTATGTATATATGTGTGTGTGTGTATGTATATATGTGTGTGTGTGTATGTATATATGTGTGTGTGTGTATGTATATATGTGTGTGTGTGTATGTATATATGTGTGTGTGTGTATGTATATATGTGTGTGTGTGTATGTATATATGTGTGTGTGTGTATGTATATATGTGTGTGTGTGTATGTATATATGTGTGTGTGTGTATGTATATATGTGTGTGTGTGTATGTATATATGTGTGTGTGTGTATGTATATATGTGTGTGTGTGTATGTATATATGTGTGTGTGTGTATGTATATATGTGTGTGTGTGTATGTATATATGTGTGTGTGTGTATGTATATATGTGTGTGTGTGTATGTATATATGTGTGTGTGTGTATGTATATATGTGTGTGTGTGTATGTATATATGTGTGTGTGTGTATGTATATATGTGTGTGTGTGTATGTATATATGTGTGTGTGTGTATGTATATATGTGTGTGTGTGTATGTATATATGTGTGTGTGTGTATGTATATATGTGTGTGTGTGTATGTATATATGTGTGTGTGTGTATGTATATATGTGTGTGTGTGTATGTATATATGTGTGTGTGTGTATGTATATATGTGTGTGTGTGTATGTATATATGTGTGTGTGTGTATGTATATATGTGTGTGTGTGTATGTATATATGTGTGTGTGTGTATGTATATATGTGTGTGTGTGTATGTATATATGTGTGTGTGTGTATGTATATATGTGTGTGTGTGTATGTATATATGTGTGTGTGTGTATGTATATATGTGTGTGTGTGTATGTATATATGTGTGTGTGTGTATGTATATATGTGTGTGTGTGTATGTATATATGTGTGTGTGTGTATGTATATATGTGTGTGTGTGTATGTATATATGTGTGTGTGTGTATGTATATATGTGTGTGTGTGTATGTATATATGTGTGTGTGTGTATGTATATATGTGTGTGTGTGTATGTATATATGTGTGTGTGTGTATGTATATATGTGTGTGTGTGTATGTATATATGTGTGTGTGTGTATGTATATATGTGTGTGTGTGTATGTATATATGTGTGTGTGTGTATGTATATATGTGTGTGTGTGTATGTATATATGTGTGTGTGTGTATGTATATATGTGTGTGTGTGTATGTATATATGTGTGTGTGTGTATGTATATATGTGTGTGTGTGTATGTATATATGTGTGTGTGTGTATGTATATATGTGTGTGTGTGTATGTATATATGTGTGTGTGTGTATGTATATATGTGTGTGTGTGTATGTATATATGTGTGTGTGTGTATGTATATATGTGTGTGTGTGTATGTATATATGTGTGTGTGTGTATGTATATATGTGTGTGTGTGTATGTATATATGTGTGTGTGTGTATGTATATATGTGTGTGTGTGTATGTATATATGTGTGTGTGTGTATGTATATATGTGTGTGTGTGTATGTATATATGTGTGTGTGTGTATGTATATATGTGTGTGTGTGTATGTATATATGTGTGTGTGTGTATGTATATATGTGTGTGTGTGTATGTATATATGTGTGTGTGTGTATGTATATATGTGTGTGTGTGTATGTATATATGTGTGTGTGTGTATGTATATATGTGTGTGTGTGTATGTATATATGTGTGTGTGTGTATGTATATATGTGTGTGTGTGTATGTATATATGTGTGTGTGTGTATGTATATATGTGTGTGTGTGTATGTATATATGTGTGTGTGTGTATGTATATATGTGTGTGTGTGTATGTATATATGTGTGTGTGTGTATGTATATATGTGTGTGTGTGTGTATCCGTGTGTGTGTGTATACATATATATATATATAATGAGTTTTGGTTACTACCTAAACACAGTCTATCTTGGGAAGATTCAAATAAAAAACCCACTAATTTAGTTATATTATTCCTAACACATTTAAAAAACAATAAAAAGAACTGAAAACATGCACAGATAAAAACAGTATCCTCCAGCCTCAACTCCCTCCTTCATTTGAACAGTTAAGACAATAAGGATAAACGTTTCATACTAAATTTACTAGTTTGTAGGCTAATGCTTTCACTTGAATCAATGTTTTTGAGGGTTGACATTTTAGAGTGTAGGGACTCAATGTCTGATGTACACAAAAAGGTCACAATGATTCTAACATGATTGTACTTTTATCAAGGAAGGATTTTAGTGAACTCAGTTCTTCCTGTCAATGTATATTTTCTGTCTACTCCATGGGGGTGTTTCTGGAATGCTTCCCACTCTTGTCTTCTTAGTTATGTCTCCATGCTGTCAGTAGGAATAGATGCATACTTCATTTGTGTTGTTAAGTCTTCTCAGAGTTGCAGATCATGCTCGGATTATGCCAAATGTCAATTAATGCCTATGAAAACACTTCATGTCTGAAAATATATGAGAAGTGACAAGTGTGGAAGACCATGGTGCACAGCAATGAAAAGGTTTACATAAGCAGCCAGCTGTAGGCTGTACCCTGGAATGTAACAGCAAATTAACAGGTCCTTGTTTTGATGGCTGGAATAGGTATGGGTGGATCCCATATACAATAGGTCTGTGCGAAACGGCTAGTATTTTATTCGGATTCCGATTCAGGCGATTCGAGGAACAGTGATTCAATTCAGTGGTTCAAATCACTGTCCCAAATCAATTTAACCAAATCTAATTTGGAGATTTGGCTGCTGCTGAATCTCTGAATCATGCAGGCCCCATCCCCAGCCTGCTCTCTCAGCCCAGCAATGGCTGCTCCCCAGCTCTGGCCCTTTAAGGAACACCCCCCCAAGGCCCAGGCTCACTGGGTGCTGCCTGGTGAGGGGCAATCCCCACTGCCCCATGCCATGGGGGAGGGGGCGGGCTCTGCCACAAGCCCCCTGAAGCCTGGAGGCCACTGCAGGAGCTGGTGAGTCTCCTGAGTTGTTTTTTTTTTCTTACAGGGCCGAAGCTGGGGTGGGCAGGGCAGCCATGGTGGGATGGGGGGCTTGTAACAGCCCCCCATGCAGCATGGGGCAGTGGGGATCATCCGGCAGCACCCAGTAAGTTGGGCCTTTTTTTTTTTTTAAAGCAGCAGGAGCTGGGGCAGGCAGGGCAGCCATGGGGGGTGGGGGGGCTAGGGAAGTAGACAAGGGGGCTGGGGGAGCAGGCAGGGGATGGTGCCTGGCAGGGGTCCCCCCATGGTCCCCTTTGCCTGCAACCAGTCCCAGCTCCCCTGCCCCCTACTTACCAGCTCCGAGTCTGGCTCCAGCTCCCTGATGCAGTGGGCAGGGAATGCCTGAATTGTTGAAGCTCTCTGAATCTTTTCCAAAGCTTTGGAGAGCTTTGAATTGATTCAGACCTTCTTACTGGTCCCCTGATTCAATTCAGACTTGGAGATTCAGCCACCGAATTGGGCTGAATCTCCTCCGAATTGAATTGGCACCCAAAGCTTCACACAGCCCTAATATACAGCTGTAGCTGAGGTCTGAATTGAATTCTCATTAGTAGCAAGGCTTTGGACTAGGAGTTAAGACAATTCTTTGCCCTATTATCATTGTGACATTCAATTTGTACATTCTTAAAAGACAGTCAAAGATGACTGATCAGTAGTTCCAAGTGCATTGAGAAGTATGATTTGGATGTCCATGTAAATACAAATGCTTTTACTTAGTGCAGCTGTACTTGATGAATCAAAAAGGAGTATTCTCCCTTGCAGCTGATCTAAGCTTGTCACTGACATGAGAGTTGGCAATGGGTCAGTGCTGAGTTCGCACCAGCCATCATTACCTGGTCCACACCAGGGATACTAATGAGCTGCCTAGTGAACTGAATTCGGTGAACTTTCCAAGGAATCCCGGTGTCATTGCCATTGAGCACCCAGTGCCATCAGGGTTTTTTCCTTTTTCTACTTGCGTAATATTAATCATCATTTTTTAATAATCTGTGTTTTGTGTTGCCACAACTTGAAGTTCTGAAGTCACAGAAGGAAAACTGAATTCAAAGAGAGGATCATATGTGCTGTGAAATTAATTGCCCTCTTTTTAAATATCAAGATTGTGGAATAAATATCTGAAGATAGAAATAAGTTCTCCTTTTTATACTGGAATACATGCTTTGTGGACTGGATTGGAAGATTTGTTAGTTTAGGTGGTTTTAGGGATTGTTATACTGCAAAGAGCTATCAACAAGTGCTTGTGAAAAACATACGTAATAGGAGAAAAAGTACACTGTTTTTGGCTATTGCAGTGTTTCACTGATCAAGCAATGAGATCTGTTTGTATCTTTGCATAAGTACAGCTATGAACCTGAAAGCTTAAGTGATTAGTCCATTTTGAACATAATTTAAGAAGTCTAGAATGATAATGGTTGTTGTGATAGTCCCTGGCCCTTTCTCCTCTCCTCTCCTCTCCTCTCCTCTCCTCTCCATGCTATTGAATACAAGACAAGCTTACAGGATAGGCAAGAAATCAACTAGCATCCATTTTTTGTTCGTGAGGCACAGTATCTTGCATTACATGTCCTTAGATATTAAGAGTCTGCAAGGTCTATAATAATAGAGTAAAAGGTGGAAGAAGGAGGGAACTTTACCAAGGCGCAGAATTACTGTAGAGTTGCTTACTTCAGAAAAATTGCAATCAACACTTTAATGCTTATTCTTTCATACTGAAATGTTTCCAGATCCACTTCAGCAAGCTGGCTTAACACTGTGGAACACCCATGTTGAAAATTATAAAACAGGTGTTCAGGAGCACATAATTCTGCCACATAACTTAATTTCATTAAGAATTCATTCCTGTCTGAATTTTATTGTTTTTGCACAATACAATGTACATAGCACGGATTGTGTGGATTTAAAAAAAAAATTTAACATAAAGTGTAACATGTAACTAGAGCTTAGTAGCAGTGCTATGTAGTTAAGAAATTGTCTGTCTGTGATTGGAAGAAGGGGCTCTGTGGCAATGGAAGGTGAAGGCTCTATGGCATGCATGCTATCTATCTACTATAGGACCAGATTTGTAGAGATGTTCTACAACAATCGCAGGTCTTTCAGTATTGCCTTACAGTATGATCTTAAAACACAGTGGTATCTGAGTAGCTGTTATGACACCTCAATGGGCTGTCTTCCTCATTCACGCCATGGTAAGCACCAAGGGACAGGTTCCATGGCTAATATCACATGACACTACTAGCAATCTCAAGCTTGCTTTTTCTGCTGTGGAATTAAAATTTTACAATTTTATTTGGTCTAATTCCAGTTAGAACTACTGATGGCAAAGAAACTGCTAAATCGGGGAGCAGAGTTCTAGACACTTGTCTTTTTTGTATTTGACTGGGTGCTTTTCTTTTTTGAATCAGTCATTAGTGCTTAGATTTATTATGTCTCTTAAAAGTAATGCATCTTAACTTGACAGGTGTATAAATAGACTCTTACACATCTAACAATTGCAAGATATAGGACCTCTGTTACCCAAAAGTTTCCATCAACTTTTCTGCCAAATATAACTTCATAAATGAAGGTAAGCTGAACAATCAACTGTTCATCTTGATACAGTTTGCCATATAAGGATAAATAAATAAACCTTAAGATGTGGGACACTGGGTTCAGAGACCTGGGTGAATTATAAATGCATAGCACATATCTAATCAATTTTGAGTTAAGTATTTTGTAAGAAAATACTTTACCATAACAATTTTTTCAAGAGCAATTACATCACAGTGGTGTTCAGCCAACATAAATGTTCTCCTTTAAAATGTCATCAACATAATTTATTTTGCTAGAGCCATCATTCAAAAAGGTGTGACATTTCTTCATAATTTTAGTTTTAGTCTGTGCTGGCCATGACCATATTTAAGACTAAGCCTGTCAATAAGCAGTGATGTGTTCTTAGCTAACAAAGCTTTAGGCCTCCCTGGATGTCTTCACTTTATATGATTGTTGTTTTAACACTGAAAAAATATGCCATCTGATAATCTATTGGGAATTTGTGCGTACCAAGTAAGAAAACACCAGTAAAAGTGATTTTACAATTTCATGGAACATGCCGTGGTATAATACTGTTGCTAGAGTTTGAAACATCAGTCAAGCAACTATTTTAAGTCTAAATTAGTTTGGTAGTGTGGAACCATGGGCAGAAATAAAATTCTATTTCCTTTTCCTTAGTCTAAAATACAATATATAGTTCGGAAAGACTCACTACAGCCTAGTCTCTAGATTTTTTTTTTTTTTTTTTTTTTTTTTTTGACCAGACAAAACTATTCACATAGGAGCACAGTTTTTAAATTATTTTCATTTTGTCAAAGCAATTGCATTGTTTTAAGCTTTCTAGTGTGGACCCTATTACACTAGTGTACAGTTGTCCCATGCTACTACAGTTCATTTGGTATATATACCAGTTACTGTATGCCTAAACAGATATAACACCATACATTTACAGGGATGTAATTCCTCTGCCATAGTTAAAATGGTAGAACATTTGGTGTAGACAAGGGCTTTAGCCTATAGCAGCTCACAAACTCTGCTTAATCCTTTTGAGTTACTGTCTTAGCTAGAAGTGCGCATTGTTTCTGTAACTTGAAGATTTCAAGTTATTTCGGCCTTAAGTAAGAGTATTTGGGAGCATGTTAAGTTATTAGGTTTTTTTTCTTTTAAGTAATTTATCATGTTAAGAATGGATTTGTGTAAATTAAACTTAATGCATGAATCAGTCTTGAACAGCTTTGGTTCCATATTTGGTTTAATGCCAGCATGGCTGTACAACCACTGCAACAGTTGAGCCTTTTACTAACATGGCATGGTGCTCCACTGGCCTCAGTCTCAAAGAGTACTTGGTTGTGCAACATGCTGCGAATGGACATGTAAATGCATTCCACTGTTTTACAACTGGAAGTTTAGAGCAGCTTTCATGCATGTGGAATAAATCTACAATACTTAAACTGAGCAGAGAATGTCCCATGAACTGTGAGGCTAGTGATCATAAAACTACAGTATTCAACTGACAAGTATAAACAAAGAAGGTGCTACAGTCCATTATAATGCCAGCAGTTCTACTTCAATTCTTCATTCTAACCACAAAGCTGAAGAAACAACAAGCTGTCAGTCATGGGGATCATCCTTTACTGCCTAAGCCTGATGCTAAGTGATCCCATTAGCTCTTTTGGAAGGTAATAAG
Source organism: Alligator sinensis (assembly GCF_000455745.1). Taxonomy (NCBI): domain Eukaryota; kingdom Metazoa; phylum Chordata; order Crocodylia; family Alligatoridae; genus Alligator; species Alligator sinensis. The sequence continues at coordinate 291,563 of NW_005842472.1, read as the reverse complement.
TAACTTGCCACTGCCAGCGATTCTTTCCTGGAGGACATGATGACTGCTGGCAGTAGCTGTTAGTAGCTTGCTTTATGTATCTGGGAAAGATCTGTTCTGTTTTACTGACTCCTTACTGGCAGGGCTCTAATAACGGACTTCCTTGTCCTGTGCTGGTTGCCTATTAATTTTTCAGGTTGACTTATAAAGAGATTCTCACCACTAGTGTCCTAAATGTTTTGGGACCTGCCAGATTTGAGAAACCATGTTTCCTATGAAGATGTTGTCTGAGCTGGCATAGATATATTCATAACTTTTCAGCGTATGCCTCTATTGCTTCCATCATGTGCCCCGGACTATTGCTTTCAAATATGTTCTGCACATCTATTCCTGTTCTGTGACACCAAGATTAGAAATAAAGCAACAAATCTCATTTTGGGTGCCCCCTGCATCCCCTCTCAAACTTGTTAGAGAAATATCTTGAAAGCAGAGGTGAAGAACTTAATTGCTTCATTGTCTGGTATAAGGCAAACGGGCAGGGTGTGCTTATAATGCGGCTGAAATGGGATAGACATACCCAAGGACTCTGTTAGCACTAATATAGTTATGATTGGCTGGTATTCACAAGGCTTTAAAATAGTTGCTTTAAGGACTGAATGGCATTAATATATTCAATATAAGAATCTGGTAATAGCAGGTGCCACAAGTGAAGATCTATTGATCTAGGGAGTGATGTGGTTTGCAAACTAGACAAGGGATTTTCTTTTGGTCCCTAGGTCACTGTTCCAAAGGCCAGTATGGAGGGAACGATTTAATAAATGTATTTCATAATGAACACATGCATTTCATAATTAACTTGTCAGCATCTTAGATGATATCTCTTCTCATACTTTGCAGTGTACAAGGATAAAATAGCTGTGTTGCTAAATTGTATTTGATTTCTTGAAAGCAGCCTCACAACACTTTACTACAGGGGTATTCAGCCCCTGGCCTGCAGGATAAATGTGGCCTGTGGAGCCATGTCATCTGATCTGCAAGGCTCCCCATGGATCCAAAATTTGGTGGTGGGGAAGCAGTGGCAACTCCCCTGCTGCCATATTTCCAGACTTGTGGGGAGCCCCATGAGCTGGATAGCATGGCCCTGTGTATAAGATCAGGTGGGCGGGGCTCAATCCTTGTGTATGATAAGGGTGTATGGGGCCAGGTGGAGATGGCTTAAGACCGATCCAGACACACATGGATCCAGCCTGTGGACTGGCCCCTCACCACTCATCTGGCCCACAGGGCCCAAACATTGAGCACTACTGCATTACTACGTTATGTAAAAAGCTGCATTGCTGCTGAAATATCTGTTTCTGTTTGTGTGTGCAAACATTTGAATGCAGACCCTAGGATTTAGAACTCAGTCCTTTTCACAAGCATGAATGTAGCTCAATACACCAAATATTGTACTCCAGACATGTTTTTGTTATGCATTCTTTGGATAGCAATGTGTAGCAATGAATCTGATTTGACAGCATAATGATTAACTAATGCAAAATGTTCTAGTATGAAAAAGCGTACATTCTGAACTGTTCTTTTGAAAGCATTAATGTGGGAAAAGGTAGTCTTAGTGGACAGGAGTGATGGGAATTTTAATATTCACACTTAGAAAAGAAGTTTAAAGAATCTGAACTGTTCTTTCAAAAACATTAAGGTGTGGAAAGCTGGTCCAGCAGACAGGAGTGATAGGAATGTTAATGTTCACACTTAAAAATAAAGTAAACTATACAAGAGCTGAAAAAAAATCTCAAGTAAGAAATAGAATAGAGTTAGAGATCAGCTTTGCAAAATTAGCGGAAAATGAAATGGCTGAGGTTTGGTTGTGCTGCAAGTAGGAGTCTGGCTGGGTCACTCAAACAGTCTCTCAACATTTTAAGTGATGCTTACAGGAAAGCCCTACTGAGTGCAATGCTTAAAAGAAAAGACCCAACCCCTTTTTCCCCCATACACACACAAGCCTTCTACAATATTTTTAGACAAGTCTATCAACTGTAAAGAAGTGTGTGCAATAATTCTATTGGGCCAGTCAGCCTACAGAGAGCTTATTTTTCTAATAAGTTATGTAGCTTTAAATGTGTGGAATTCTATCATTATGGTCAGGTGTTGTGTAAATATATCTTCTGTGTGGTGTGATAGCACTTATAAAGAGATGAATGCAATTGTTGTTATAACAGCTTTTATTTTATTCATTTGTCATTTGAGCCAGTTTCCTTTTTGGATAGTGTAATAAAGTGCAAACTCTTGAGTACCATTGTGTTGGTGCTGGTTTAACTTGAAAATTAGTTTGAGGTGCAATTATATATAACCATGTTTCCTCCTTAGATCAAATTAGAGGTCCTTCCAAAAGATAAGAAAGTTTATGCTCATAGAACTGCTTTCTTTGAATTATCAGACTTATTTTGATATTAGGTACCAAAATATCATGTTTAAATTAAAATAAATTTTATTTGTCATGATTCAAGGTAATTATTAATGAGCTGTGCAATTGGAATTACAGTACCCAAGCAGATGGTTTTAACGTTAAAATGGGAATACACAGAAGCCATACTTTTTTTTTTTTTTTTTTTTTTTCAAAAGGTGGTGTCTTTGGCATTGATTGAGGAATTAAGAGCCTTCTGATTTGACTATCAGTTCTGCCCTATCTTGATGAATGTTTCAAAATGTCACCATACCAATCCAGTTTTATGATTCAGTATAACAATGTTTATAATTGAACAAAACTGTATTTAATGTGTTTCCTATATTTGGTCATGATTAAATGCTGGTTGTATTCAATAAGTGTACAGCGTATTCCATTTAGACACACATCAAATAACTACATAACTGTGCCAGTCTCATTATTTTTATGTATTGCTTATGTTGTAGCAAACATTGGTTATCTGCATGTTATGAAAGTGTATACCATCCTTTGGCCCAACAGTCCATGTTGTAATGTAATTATTTACTTGAAACAGAATACAATTAGCAAAACTGATTAGAAGCAATTTCAAGGCTTCTGAAGTAGCCTTGAACTGTCTTGGTCCTGTCCAAAAGTAATGCCCACAACCTAATAAATAATGCATCACTTGGAAAGGTTATCACTTCAGCAGGTTAACTGATGAAATCTCCACATGTGACTTTTTTAGACATGACAAGCAGGACAGTGTTATGAGGATTCAAAACCATAACTCGTGGAAGAGCTTTTTAGCTTTTACACATCAATCTCGGTTTGAATAATACTGTTTTGTCAGTTACTTTATCTAGAATACTGGTAAAATACCATGCTAAATTACAGAGGATGTGATAGCCCTTATGCTTAAAACCAAAATAGAAAATGGACATTTCTACCTCATACTGTGGTTAGGGATATTGCTTCCCTGAGGGTTGGATACATTTTTTCCCTAATCTGCAAAGGCAGAACAGGAATATTCATTGTTCTTCATGGTCTGTATGTTAAGGGCTTGAAAGTTTTATAGATACTTGAGATGGGCATCTGCTATAGGCCATCAAACCAGGAGGAAGAGGCTAGTTAGGTTTTTCTTAAACAACTAACAGGAGTTTCCAAATAGTAAAAGCTGATCATCATGACTTCAGTTCCTGTGACACATGCTGGAAGGGTAACAGCAGTACACAGACAGTTCACTAAATGTATGGATTATATTGGGGATAACTTGCTTTTGTACAGGTGTTGGAGAGCCTAGTCAAGGGAGCTTCTTCTCTATTTACAGTTCACAAAGCACATCCTAAGGAAAAGGAAGGTGCGCAACAAAATAAAGACAGTGGACTTCAGAGAAACAGACTTATTTGTAAACTCTGTCAACTCGTAGGCAGGATCTCTTTCTAGCAAGTCTGAGGGGGAAAAAGAGCCCAAGAGAGTTGGCTGTATTTTAAAGAGGCCTTTTACAGGTACAGGAACAAAGTAAAGAAAGAATAGGTCCCAATGTAAAGAAAGAATAGGAAGTGTAGTAGGAGACTGGGCTGGCCTGGCCTGGCTAAAAAGCGAACTCTTGCATTTCAATTCACTAAAAAGAATCTTACAAAAAGTGGAAACAGACATATTAATAGGGAAGAGTATAAAAGTATCACATGCAGGGAGAAAACTAGGAGGTCAAGGTATGATTTTACCTCCATGCCTGGTAAAAGCACAGGGCAAGTCCTCAAGGAATCTATTTCTAGGCATCTGAAAGAGAAAAATGAGATCAAGAACAGCTAGCATGGATTCACAAAGACCAAATCATGCCTGACCAACCTGATTTTCTTCTATGATAAGGTGATATGTTCTGAGGATGTGTGGAGAGCAGTGGATGTGATTATACCTTGACATAGTCTCCCACAACATTCTCATTAATAAGCAGATTCTGGATGAAAGTAGTCTACATAACTGGTTTGATCATCAGGCTCAATGACTGGTCATCAGTGGCTCAATGTCTAGTTACGAGGAGGTATTGAGTGGAGTTCCCAAGGGGTCTGTCCTGAGTCTCATTGTTTAATATCTTTATTAATGATTTGGAGGATGGGATTAAGTGCATGCTTAGCAAATTTGTGGATGACACCAACGGGGTGGAGCTGCAGACCCTGGAGTTGGAGTGCAGCACTAGGATTAGGAATGACATGGAAAAATGGTCTGAAGTCAATCAAATGAAACTCAACAGGGAAACGTGCAAAGCCTAACAATTGTATGTACAAATACAGACTTGGGAAGGACTGGCTAGGCTGCAAAATGCCTTAGGGGTCACAGTGGACTATAAGATGAAGGAAGGCCAGCATTATGCTCTTGCTGCAAAAAAGGGCAGTGATATATTGTATTAATAAAAATGTCACATGTAAATCAAGGAGAATAATTTTCTCACTACATTTGACACGTGAGTATTGTGTCAAGTTCTGGATCCCTTATTTCAAGAAATGTGGACAGATCAGAAAATCCAGTGGAGAGCAACAAAGACTATTATTTACCCTGAACAAGAAAAGACTAATGGGGGGGGGAGAATTTGATAATAATATTCAAGTATCTGAAGCATAGGGAGGACAGAGATGGACTATTCTCTTTAGTGGTACAATACACACAAAATATACAAGCCCTTTTGTACGGCAAAGCTGTTCTGGTTTCATGTTGTTACAGTGGCTACAGGAGATAAGGCATGGGCTGGACTCCATATCCCAGCAGGTCCTGCCCATGTGTCTGGGGCTGGTTTCCATGGAGACCCCAGCAACAGCCACGCTGTGATAGTGCAAGGCCAGAGTTTCCATGGATACCAGCCCCAGCAGCGCTGGCAGGGTGTGCAACAGGGCGTAGAGCTGCTCTGGAGCCCAGCTGGGATCGTGAGAAGGTGACAGCATGGTCTGGAGCCAGGGCAGAGCTGCAATCTGCCTGGGAGCATGCAGGCTGCAGATTGCAGCTGTGCCCTGACTCTGGCACACCTCTTGCCACCACCACAAAATCCCAGCCAGGCTCTGGCGCCACTGATGCCTGCCAGTGCTGCCAGGACTGGTCTCCATGGAAACCCTAGCCCCATACCATCACAGCTTGGCTGCTGCTGGGGTCTCCATGGAAACTGGCCCCAGCCATGCGGGCAGGGGCTGCTCAGAAATGGAGTCCACTGCTGGCTGGATCCAGCCCATGGGCCAGACGTTTCCCGCCCGTGGTTTAAACAGAGATGATCCTGCTATGAGGAGGGAACTGGACTAGAGAATCTCCTGAGGTCTCTTCCAGCCCTGTGGTTCTTTGAGGTTTTAAAAATTCTTGCACCTGAATAGGAGTTGGCAAGTTCTGGTTTCTCCATATTCTGTATTCTAGCACTGTTCACAAGTCTTGCATTGGCTAGTTCATACTCACTTCATCACTTGTCCACTGTTCCCTGTTCTGCTTTATTCGTAGGAAAGAAAATAAAACAGGAAATCTCATGTTAGACATTTGAGGGAATGTAATTACTTCAGGAAGGTGATTGTTTCCAGGAACTTGGCTGGAAATAAAAATGACACATGCACATGTTCTTCATACACAGCAGATCACTTACCACAGATTGCAAGTAAGTGTGTAAAATGTTTGGACCCTTTTTTTGGCAGAGGCAGCTTCTGTTGTCATGGCTTGCTTCCATCATTTTTCCTTTTTCATGTGAACATGGTCGTGCTCAACTTTTGTTGACATCATTTTGTTTGTTTGATACTGTCATAACAGTTTCTGTGAGCTTGCATTAGTGTGATTTTTTTTTTTTTGTCATGTTATCATACATGTGTGAGTAGGCAGTTTTCTTGTCTTAAAACAGAGGAATTTGACTTGTTCTTGCCACCTGTATCTTAATTTCATTTTTCTGTTGCTATTTGCCTTCTCATTCTCAAAGCCTTTCCCATTAAAATAGATGGCTGTATCTACACATGCAATTAATGTGCATGAATAAACAGTATAGCAAATTGCTCAACATTAAACTATTCCAGGGCCAGGAGCACATTGAGCCAGCAAGGAACAGACAAAGGATCCTCCTGCCCTGCTCTGCCCCCACTGTAGGGGGGAGCTTCAGGGGCCAGTACCTACATAAAATTGACACCACTGGGCTGATGCTGGGGCTATGTTTATATGATACACTTCTGCTATGTTGGTCAGGCATGTGTTAGGTGAGAGTGCTGACCAACATAATGATGTTGGCCAGAAATTACTAAAGTAAATGCAGTTATACCAGTTGTACCACTTCCTACAGGTGTAGCTTGTTTTACTTGGTGAGCATTGATTTTGTTCCACTGACACACAGCATCATTTTGCTGAACTAGCTGCATCTGTGTTCTGTCTAGCACAGTTTGAGCAGCAAAGTGAAGCTAGGAATGTGTGTGGCTGGTTCAGGCTAAAAATTGGTATGCTTGCAGGAGCTCCTTTAAAAGGAGAGAGAGGTTGTTGCAGCGTGTAAGGATGCCATTCAAAAGGTGCTCTAAAATTCTCAGGGACAGGAAGACCAGCTTGAAAATTGATACCTTCCATTGGAATCTGGTTTAGAGAGTTGGGTGCCAGCCCCACTCCATAAAAGGCTGCCCCGTGCTTTGGTCCCCAGCCATATGTTTCTGTAGCACTAAGCAGTTTTCATCCTGCTGACACAGGCCTTCAGGATGCTGTCCTGGGAGTCTGTCTGCAAAGCACTCACTGACCACCTCTTCCTCCACCCCCCACAGTAGAGCACCTGGGCGACTGCCCATAGTGCAACTGCAAGCACATGCACACTACAGAGAGCCTGCAGCAAACCCCAACCTTTATTCCCCTCCACAACACAACAACAGACCCCATCTTTCCCTCCCTCCTAACAGCAGCTCCCCTCCAAGCCCCAACACACACCACCAAAAAAGCATCCTCAGCCTGTAAAACTATGTACAGTGTCTATTTCCAACTGTCAGGTGGGAACAGTGGGGAGGAGGTGCCTAGGGCATAGAGCCCAGAGGGAGGCACCTGGCACCCTGGCCTCCACTGACATCACCTCCGGTCTGGATGCTGCAGTAAGGCCAGCGGGCTGGGAGCTGGGCTGGGAGTCCAGTCCACTCAACCCACTCCCCCTCCTCCTCCATGGGACTGGGCCTAGCAGGGCCCACATGGGGAGCCAGCCCTTCCATGGACACCTCCCACTCAGAGGTTGCATGGAGCCAGGGTGAGTGGTGGACAGTGGGTGAAGCAGGTAGTCTGGGTACCAGACAGCCAGAATCTGGAGCAGGGGCTAGGGCCCCTACCCACTGTATGTGGTGCTGAACCTCCTGCCACACCCATGGGGGGGGCACTGAGGCAGGCCCACTGGTGGCTGCCAGGGGTGAGGTAGGGCTAGGGCTGGGACCAGGGTCTGGATTCTGGGCATGGTGACAGACACTGCCAGGGCCAGCACTGTGTCAGCATGATAGTTCTCCAAGCTGGTAGCCACTGCCCAGCACACCACCTCATGCTGTTTCTCCTAGGCCTCTACCAGCCTTTGCAGGAGGGCATGGTGAACCATGTGGTCCTTGCGGTCCTCCCATTACAATGCCTCCCACATCCTGTGGTACTAATGGTGCCAGGTATGACTATCTTCAAGCTGCTATTTGGAGAGGGTGACCAACCACTGGAAGAGAGCTGCCTGATCCTGGCTCTGGTGCTGATGGAGCCAGTGCATACAGCCCACATCTGCAGAGGCTGGAGCCATCCTTGGGGCTCCATTGCCACTAGTGTTAAGTGCCTCTCCTCCTCTGTATCCAGCAGCTAGTTCTGCAGAGCAAGGGCAGAGAGGCTCACTGTGAGTTTACAACATTTCAGAGATAACATGCACTGTACAGAGGGGATGTGCACTGGCCAGCCTCAGTTCAGGGGTTGTGTGCACAAGCACCCTGGGACTAAGTTAAGTTGTCCAAGTGGCTTGTTCCACAAGTAGCTGCCAGACAAGCCTTCCCTCCCCATTTCCACAATGGCGGTAGGTGGGCTTGCCACAGGCACACTGCCTTCCCCATACCCTACCCAGACCAGGCCGTGTCTGCCCTGCTCCCAGCATCTGCTATGGTGGCTCCAGAGCAACTCCCATCCTTCACCTCCTGACAGGCCAGGCACTTTGCGCCTGTGGCACCTAGGTTCTGGGGATCAAGGGCTCCCAGCCAACTGGCACAGGGACCTGGTGACACCCTCCTATCCCCACAACGGGCCTTTCTGGGGAGGTGGCCTGGGCCAGGGCCCCTGCCACACGTGGGCTATGCCTCAAGCATGCAACTGGTCAGAATCACTTGGGTGCACAACAAGTTGCTGTTTGAGTGCTCCAAGAGCTGCTTAACCCACTATGCCCTGCTGCTGCTTATCGCAGTGGTTCCCCAGGTGCAGCTGAGAACCTAGGGCAGAGCCCTAAGCTTTGAAGGCACCCCAGGCAAGCCTGTGCTTCCCTGCAACATGTGCTGCCACCTGGAGGGGTATCTCTGCCTATACTATGAGTGCCTGACCCCTGCCACCAAGGAGAAGATCGGCACTACTGTCAACAAGTTTCTCTGCATGTAATAGGCCACTGGCTGCCTATCTGGGAGCCCACTAAGCACTCAATAAAGCCCTGAACTGCCTCCTGCTTCCCTGCATGTTGAGGAGGAAACACTGGTGGATATTGTAGAGAGCTCAGCCAGTCAGGGCAGGGAGTGGAGGGGAGGATCCCCGACACCTCTGTGCAGGGCCTCTGGCTCTAGGCACACGGCTCAGAAGTGGGCAGGTGAGCTAGCATGGGTGGCCACAGTGTTATACAAACTATTTTATCTTTTTACTTTGTTATTTATCCTATTATATCATCTTTTATTTATTTATTTAATTAATTAGTCTGTATTTCTGTCTACATGTTTGTCTGTATGCTTGTGTGTTTGTTTATATACCTAGTGTGTCTAAACTTATGTTTTTGTATTTAACAATCAATAAATGAGGCATTTTGCCTTATCCCCCTTATAAGGTTTTGTTGTTTACACAAATAGTTAAATTTCTTCTTTTGCTTTCATGCAAAAATTCCCATTCTTTCACCATTCACCCTCTCATACATACTCTTATGTATACAGGGCATACAAAGTTCATTTACTCATGTCAAGCATGGAACAAGCACAAAATGGAGTTTTAGTTGTTCATAAAAGACAAAAATAAACCTAATATAATCATAGAGGTTTATTAATTTAATACTATTATCTTTTAAGCATAATTTAAACATTTAAACTAATATATAAAATCAACTAATATGTAAAAACTCATACGACAACAGCACCTCCTACTCCCCAGCACTTTAACCTGTGTGGGGCTTAGCAGGTGTGTGTGGCAGCCACTCCTGGCAGTCAGATACTGCCCCTGGAGGTGACATCTGGCTGGGCAATGCATCCTGGGGTAGCAAGGCACAGCCTGTGGTTGGTCAGGCAGTGGACCCCTCTTCCAACAAACTCGAGCTGGTATCTACAAGGGACATAGCTGCCCTGTCCTTCTCTCTGGTGAACTGCTGCCACAGTAGCTGGGGTGGGTGGTTGCCTGGGCTGCCCAAGCTGCTGGGTGAGGCCAAGGGCAGGAAGCATGCCAGAACAAGCCCTGAGGTGCCCTCTGGAAAGTTTTCCTGGCCCACAGCCCCTGGCTCTGGCTTCTGCAGTCCATCTGTGCTACTGAAGATGTGCAGGGCCTTGCCAGGGTCCACAAGGGCCAGGATCCTGTATAGCTTCCAGATTAAGGCCATGGTTCTGGGGGTGACCCCAAACTGTCTGTTGTGGTCCCTGTCACAGGACAGGGTCCTTAAAGAAGGCTGTGATCTCCCAAGGCTCCTTGTCCATGCCAATTCAGCCCCAATGTACACCATCAGTTTTCTCCTGCCACATTTTTGATGGAAAATATAAAGTAGGGAGGCTGCCTTTAAGTCCTTTTGGCCACGGTTTGCTGGGCTCTCTGACCCCGTGGGCTCCTGGACTCCTTGTGGGTCCCATTTTACAATGGCTGTTTCGGGGCACCCTAGCCTTATGGGCTATATGCGTGGCTCCAACCGCCCCTTTACCACACCCCAAGCCTTGCTGATGGCACTGACGTTGTTTGGTTTGGGCCTTGTTATACTTTGGCCTCCTTGTCCTCCCTGGACCCTCCACAGCCCTGTCTCGCTCCGCGTCTCACAGGCACTTGGGCTCTCCACATCCCTGTCGCTCCGCGCCTCACAGGCACTGGGCTCTCTGCAGCCCTGTCATGCTCTGTGCTTCACTGGTGCTTAGGCTTTTTGCAGCCCTGTCTCACTCTGCACCTCGGAGCCCCACAAAGTGCTGTGCACTCTCTGGTGCTGGGGTCGGTGCAAATGCTGCGCCCTCTCTGGTGCTTGGGTCCCCACACTGCCGTAGGTCCCCTGTGAGGCCTCCTCCATCCCCTAATTGCCTCACCCAAACCACCAGTCTTATGCAACAATAAATAAAACACAAGCCCCTGGCTGTAACATAAATTCAAGCCACCCATCTATAACATCATTCAAACCTACTGGGGAATGATCCATCCCTCAGCAATATCAGAAGCTGTTCCTGCAGTCAGGCCTCTACACTTTGCTTGCTCTGGGGGAGTTCCTTCCCCCTTGGCTGCTGGCAGGGAACTGCTTTCCTGGCCTCAGCCCTGGGGTTTATCTATGAGCCAGGCCCTGCCCCTTCTGGTCAGCTGACTGCTGGCAGATGTGGGTCACTAGCTTGTTCTGGCTGCCCTGGTAGCCCACAGCTGGGGCTTCTAACTCACTGCTAGGGCTCTTCCCTTAGCAGTTTCAGCTCTTTAAAGGAGCAGGGCACCCTAGTGCCCTGTGACAGTCCCAGATACAGACCCGTTGCACTCTCAGGGCCTTGGCCTTCACATAGTACTGGTAGCCAGTCTGCTGGCATCTGTGCTCCTGCATCTGCTGGCTCATTATATCATAGATGTGGGTACTGATCTGCATGGCATGGGAGAACTCCCAATCTGTTGAGAGCAAATTACAGTGCTCATGGCTGGCTCATATTAAGTTATGGGACCAAGACAGTTCAAGTTGGTAAGGTTATTCACAGGTGAGACTGTAAGTAGGACAAATGATGTCATTCTGGTCCTCAGTTTTGTAATTTTCCATATGACACCCTTAGGTATAATGGATAGAGTGCAGCGTGCACATTTTGGGCATGAGTGCATCATCCAAGGGGCCGTGTGCACCAGCCCTTTAAAAGGTTTATGTGAGGGAGGGGTTTGAGCATCTGGTATGTATGTAAGTGTGGCTGGTGTTCTGTGTGCGAGGTGGCAAGGGTACACTTGTGAGAGAGATTGTATAGGAATGCCTGAGGGCCTGTAAGAACTGATTGATAGAGAGACAGTGATTGAAGGGACTGAGAGTGATAGCGTGTGTGAGTGGGTATAGATCTTCTGCAGAATCTGGGTCCTCTGAGAGGAGTGAGAATCCCTGGAGCAGTCGGAGACTACTCCTCAGCACACTGCTATACTCAGTCAGAGGTTGACTCCCTGACATTTTTCCTGTCAGGTGCATAAGGGCTTTGGTAGCAGCCTCACTGAGTAGTCGGTGAGTATCCCCCCCCCCATACCTTGGGAAGGGATACTTTAGTGGGCTATCCTTTCTGTCGTATACCCTTGTAAAAGACCAGCGACTGGTAATAGGGTAAGGTAAGCCCTGGCACTGGGTCTGAAGAAGCAGATAGAGCCACCAACGGCAGTGGTCCAATAAACCTCTCTCATGATTGCTGTCACTTTGTTCTGGTTATAGGATTTATAAGTGTCACAGGGAAAAGCAGGAGGGAGGACCCCAAAATGCAAAGGGGGAACCCCAGGGACAGGAACCCACCGATGAAAAAGAAGGAAAAGTCGAGGGTAAAGGGAAACACTTACCCACAGCAGGACCTGCGGTGAAACCAGAACCTGAAGAAAGACTTGCACGGATCATAAGCCGCGCCTTTATACAGTTGCGGCTGGTCAGTGACGTCATCAGCAATCACCAGCTGGCAGGAATAAAGCAGACCACTGGCGAAGACAACCGGAGAGGGAGATTGGTGCCAGCAGGAGATGCCTTTCCAAAGCTCCCACGGGAGTGAGAAGAGTTGGGGAGCCGAGAGCTGGTGGCGGCTCCCAACGATAGGGAACACGGGCATAGGAGCAAAGGGGTGCAGAAAGACCCTGACGCCAGTGGCTTCAACAGGGGCCCAGAGAAGCCAATACAACTCTCCACACCAGTCCAGGTGGGACCGTTGAGGGCACCGGGAAAGCTGAAGAGGTGCACCAAGTGGGAGAAGGGAGGCAAGGGCAGCCAGCATGAGGGGCTGTGAAGCACGGCCACCAGCAGCGGGGTGCCAATCCTGTGAGCAACGGGGGGACAGGCATCCACCGGAGGACTACAGGTGGTCCGAAGAAGCAAAAGGCTGGGTGATGGGGGAGAAGAGTAGTGGTGGAGTCCGCAGGCTAACCCGGCTACATACAGGGCCTAACCCAGACCCGAAGTGCCAAAGGGCGGGTGGTCAGCAACTAGGCAGAGGGGTTCCAGCAAGGGAACAGTTGGGTCCCTCAGAGCGTAATAGTGGTTTTCTTTATGTTTTATGTTTCCCCCTTTTGGAGGGGTTGAGGGGCAGAGCTCTTTTTAAGCTTTATTGTTGCTTAAGACCTGGGTTGTATTGCTAGCCTTAAGGAAAAGGTGGCGGCCTTGCATCCCGGGCAGGACACCTCAGCCTACTTAGTTTTAGCGGGAAGGGTCACTCCCAATGGAAGTAATCAGGGACTCAATGATTGGGAGCTTGGCCGTGAGGACAACAGTGACCCGTCAAGGCTTGGTGTAAGGGCGAGGTACAGGGGAGGTGGAGCCTCACAGAAGACCGCCAGATACACGTTCCGGCACCAGGAGACCCCAAGTGGTCGGACCCACCACTGAAAGAATATTCAAAGTCGTGGCAGGGGAGATTGGGGAAGACCATACCGAGAGTAAACACCTTCGTGACGGTCCACAGGGGATGGTAGGGAGAACACCACCAGCCATCCGGGCCAGAGTCGCACGTGACCGGATGTTCGAGGCCAGGCGGGCACAATAAGACTTAGGAATACTTAGTGTGATTGTTACTGTTGTCCTTTATATCTGTTTTATGTTTCTTTCATTCATGTACCACAAGCCTTCCTCTTACTGATTTTTAATTAAACCGGTGACAGATATGGACAGGGCCAAGATCCACCTTACGTTTTGTGGAGAGATCTGAGGAGAAGCGGTTGTTTAGGCCAGCTTCAAGATTTGGTTTAAAAAGTGTGATTTTTTTTTTTTTTCCCCAATGAGTGGACCTCCATGCCCCACCATGGCCCAACTGGACCCACAAGGAGATGCCCCTGGGCTGGCAGAGGGCTCTGGGGTCAGCCCCAGGCTCCATCTGGAGGCAGAGGAGCTGACCCATGCTCCAGCATCAGCCTTGGGATTTAGATAATGGCAGCCACATGGCCTGGGCTCTAGGGACAGCCCCAGGATGGCACAGGGCTCTGTGGTCAGTCCTGGGCTCTGGATGGTGGTAGCCATGAGGCCCAGGCTCCAAGGACAGCCCCAGGCTGTCAGGAAGTGTGTGGGGGGGGGTGGGAATCAGTCGTGGGATCTGGGTGGCTCCTTTGCGCAGTGGAGGAGCTGGCTCAGCCACAATGCTCCTGCAGCTGCTAAGCCATGTGGCTCAGCAGCAGGCAGGAGCATGGTGCCTAGATCAGTGTCTAAATGTGCTTTTCTGTACAGTAAAGTACTCTGGAGCAGGATAGTATTTTATTTACAAGTACTATCCTGCTGCAGAGTTAATCTACTGTGGCCTAATAGGGCCGCACATATAGATGCCAAGACATTTACTGTGCAGCTAATTAGTCTACTGCACAGTAAACTTCTCATGTTCGTGCACCCGATGAGTAGTAATTTGCTTTAGCCTCAGTACACGAGGCCTAGAATCTTTTATTATTTTAGTGGGAAATATTATGGTGGTCATAATATGATTTCTGAAATTCTCTGCTTTTGTGCCTTGATGTGCTCTAATATCACTTGGCTTCAGTTTGTGGACTAGTAAAATCTCTTTTCTTTCCTTCATGCCCACTCTTGAATTGCCAGACATCTATCTCTATTTTCTGTTAATTACCTAAGACTTATACAGAGGAGCAATGGTAAATGTACACTGTTTCAGCTTTCTGAAGTATTTGCATAATTACTTTTTTAAAAGACATGTATAAAATAACTTTACTCCACCCAGAAAATAAATAAAAATTAAAAGGCGGTGTTTGGCTCCTGGAGCCAAAAAAGAGCAACTCTACAAGCCAAGGCCTATCTAATTTCTTCCAGATTCATAGCCTTACCTTTACAATTAATTTCCTTCCCTCCCTCTCTCCCTCCTCACCCTACTTCCCCCAACAATTTCACATCACAGAAATATGCAGCAACTTTGACACATGACTTCTTGACTGTTAAAAATATAAATACATACCCATGAAAGACTTCCAGTGAATTTTCAGGATGCAAACAAAAACCATGCAGTTCAAATTGCCAGTGTCCAGACATACAAGCCGTATTAGAATATTTAGAACTCCAGAACTGTTTCAAAAAATGCCTGTGGAGAATTGAGTATTACTTTAAACTGGTTCTCTATGAGACACTTTAGTGTTATGTGTGGGCACCCAGTTTTCTGTACGTTGTGTTTGGTTGGTCCTCCAAGCAACTGGATGCTTTGGTATGCAGCCAGAACTCTACTGCCCTAATCTCTGTTGCCTCAGCAACCTCAGTGTTCCCAGGTGGCTACAGCTCTCTGCTGCTCTGAAAGAGCTGGTCAATTTCCTTCCCTTGGTGGCAGTAGAGCCTTTATCCCCAAATCAGTCTGGGATGCACTGACCCTGGTCAAGTTCCAGAAATGTAAGTGAATTGATTAAATGCTTGGGGAAAAATGCTCTTTAAAAGCAACTAAAGCGCTGGCAGTTCTAGGATCCAAGTAGCACCCAGCCCTATACACATCTGAGTACTCTGTCAGGTTACCAGCACACTGATTTCAGTACAATTCAAGAATGGGTTTGCACTGAGTTCAGTGTTACTGTGAAGGCAGGACAGAAAATTGCAATTGGGCTGATTACTTACTACTACCCCCTGGTTGTGGTTTCACAGCACTGCAGCGCTTACAAAAGGTTCTCCTTGGAACGCTTAGTATAGGGGCGGGCAATTATTTTGGGTGTAGGGCTGCTTACTGAGTTTTGGCAAGCTGTCAAGGACTGGATTGGTAGTCCTGCCCCTTAACAGGTGCCCCACCCCCTGGTTGCCATCTTGTGACCAGAAGTCCTGTCTCCTATCCCACAACCTTTTCCAAAAGAAGTCTCTCCCCTTGCTCCCAGAAATGCTCCTTTCAGCAAGGGGCTTTGCCATCTCAGAACCAGAAACATACCAAATTATATTCTAAAAATCAACCATCTACAACATTCATTAATTTGATTTAAAAAAATCAGCCCTGATTTACATGCATTTGTGTAGTATACACAGAGATGATTGCACAATACCTTAAAATGAAGTTTTACTCTTGTATATTGTGGGAGATGGAGGGCATGTAGGGTGTGGGGGAGGGGAAGTGTATAAGTGTGGGGTGAGGGAGCATGTGGAGGTGTGTGTGGATATGTGGGGTCTGGCTGGGTATGGGAGTCTGCATGTATGGCAGTGTGAGGGGGTTTTGATGTATATGTATGGTGGGGTGTGCTTGTGGGACTCGACCTATGACCACACACATGCACACAGTCTCTCCTCTTTTCTAGGAAGGCTAGAAGGTCCTCTCTTCTAGGAGGCTATCAGCTTGTCATATAGCCATGCACACAAGTTGTACAAATTAGTTTCAGAAGTGCAGTCCTTATTATGCCTTTGTTTTTAATATGAGTCATTATATTCAATTAATTTTTTTTCCATTTAGATCACAATTGGCAAAATATGGAGATGAGTCAGATGGCATAACATTAAAAGGCTTGCCTGTAGGTCAGATTTAAAAAATTCCAGCTGCAATATGCTAGATTGCCCAAGAAAAACTGGCTGTCAAGTATACAGAAGTGACTTCAGGACAGTGTTGTTCACACATTCTTGGCTAGAATTAAACATCTGAAATATTTAGTAAACTAGTGGCATGCTTGCAGAGGCAGTGCACCCAGTGCAAAAAGAATCAGACATTCAGAAGACCTTACTTGTATTCCTATTGTTGTTGCTTGACTTTAGGCGGGTTGTTTAACTTCTTTGTGCTTATTTCCTCAAAAAGGGTTTAAACACCATTTTTTATTTGAGATGGTAGCCTTTTAACACAGGACCTTTCATTTCAGCTTTTGAAATACTTTATTATTCATTAGGAAGTCCTGTTTGGGGAATGGCCCCCATGCTTTGTACTATAAACAAGGCAACAAACTTGACCTGAAGAGTTCATGTTAAATACTTGGGTATAATTGCCTGTCTGTAAAAGGTGATAATAAAATGTGGAGATGTCACGGTGGCAGGCCTGCATTCACAGTGCTGCCACTGGCCTGTCCTGCCCTAAGTGTGCTGCACCAGGGTATACTCGCCTGCCATGACTTACTGTTACCTAAGTTTTCACCGGGAAATGTTGTTCATTGTTTCTTGACAACCCTGGGAGCTTTAAATGCTGCTTCTTCTGTGGGGCTCCTTACCTCCCCTTTACCCCACCACTTTCCACTTAGGTGATCTGGTTTGGGTCCCAGCAGGATCTGGGTATGCTGCAGACACCATCCATTCCTCCTGGGAAAGCTCTCTCCGTGCCTCTTAACAGACCAGTAGTCCAGGCATCTCCAGTTGAAAAACTTGCAACTCAACAATACACGAACTGAAATTCTTTCTGGGATGTGAGCGAGCATGGCAATGATGCTTGCTGTGTCTGGTGGCTCTTTCTGGTGCTCCCACCTATGTGTGGTGTGCCTTGTATGGCCACTGTGTAATTTCCATGCCAGAGTTATACCCCCAAGAGTACTGAGCTCTAAATAGGTTGGCACCCAGTCACATCTTATAATGTCCAGTGGGGCATTCTCTCATGCCCTTGTGACCCCTAGGGGCCTGACACAGGCCAACCATGGATTTCAGTGTCCAAGGCCAAATCAGTGTGGCAGGCTGTGCCACCATGCTCCCCTGGTGGGTCCTGCCAATGCCTTCTGGGCTGCCTCCATCCCACCCTGGCTACCCTGCATGTACCTGCTGGCCATGTCTGGTGTGGGTGGGGTCTTGGTGGGACCTAAGTCCCTGGTTCCATCAGGGGCTGGTCCTCTTCTGGGGCCCAGGCTCTTTTTCCCAGGTGTCTGGTCTTCATCAACAGTGTCTGGTTTATTAGGGCTCCTTGCCCCTGGTGAGTGAGGGCTCAGATGCTGTCAGTAGATCCCCGCCTGGTCTGAGTGGCCGTACTGCCCAGTGGTCTGCCTGCTTGCAACCCCACTAGCCTGTGCTGGCTAGAAGACTTCCAGAAGCACAGCAGGTGCTCCCTCCTTCTAACTTTCCCTGGGACACTGCCACCAAGCTCCACTTGTCCTTGGAGCTTTGGGAGGCCCAACCAATCCATGGTCCCTCTTCCGGCCACCTAGTGCTGGCCAGGCTGCTCACAGACCAGCCACTTGGATATCGGCAGCATGGTGAGTGGGCCCTAGCCTGCCACAGTCATCTTGGTGGTGGGTTAGAATTAAAACTAGTTCTTTCAAATCAGTCCTAAAAATTTCAGCCTAACATACTTAAAGGTAGACACCTGAATACATACATTGAAATTTTCAAATTCAGTGAAACCTTTAGACACCAACTGAAGGTGGTCATGTTGTACAGTTGTACCCTTACTCAGGATATGCCTTTGCAAATGAGGAAGTGTGGCCTGGGAGGCCCCTGGCAGGGGAATCCTAGAGCACATGTATCATACTGCTGTGCCCCAGTGCAGGACATGCATCTGCGAATGGGAAACTGGGATGCCCTGGTTGCAGAGATCCCACAGGACTAGGCTCCTGAAGCCTTGGGAGCAACAGGAACCTGGCACTGCAGGTCAGTAGGTGGCATCTGTGACCTCATCCAATAAAGCAGATAAGCTGTCGGGGTGTGTAAAGTAGGCCATATTTGATTGAGATTTGGCCCGAATCAAGGACAGTGATTTGATTCATTGATTCGGATCATTGTCCCTGATTTGATTTGGCCGAATCCAAATCTGAAGATTCAATGCTGATTTGGAGAATCAGCGATTCGGATACAGACACAGCCTTAAAAGTTTTTTCTACATACCTTGAGGTAGCAGGCATGGCTCATGAACGCTGCAATGCTGAGGTGCATGGAGCATCCCACAGGAGTGCAGAGGGGCCCTCCACGTGCTTGACGGTAAACCCAGAAGTGGACAGGAAGTACTTCCAGGTCTGCTGCCAAGCATGCTGGGGAGCCCCCTGCGCTTCTGTGGGATGCTCCATGTGTCCCAGCATTGCAGCATTCACGAGCCCCTACTACCTAGAGGTATGTAGAGAAAACATTTAAAGCTGTCTCTATGTCTGAATCTCTGAATTGATTCAGAGGGTGCGAATTCAATTTGGAGAGATTAAAGGGTTCTCTGATTCGATTCAAATTTGGAGATTTGGCCACCGAATTGGGACGAATATCCTCCAAATCAAATCAGGAACTGAAGCTTTGCACAGCCCTAATAAGCTGTGCTGGGACACATCCTAGCACAGCTAATCCAGCCATTGCTATAATTTCAACCAGATAGTGTTGAAACTTAACGTGTCTAACCTAAAGCTTCATTTTGAAATTAGTATGTATTTTGTGTATTTGTAGTTGTGACATTGTTGGTTGAAACTAGAAGAATATCAGTGTCTGCAACACTACATACATTGAGATAATGTTAAGTTTCAGTAATGGCTGGCAAAGGATATCTGGGGAATAAAGTGCATAACAATCAGGGTTCATGCTTCTTGGCCTATAACATAGCCAAAAAACTGTACTGTAAAAAAACAGTGGGACAGGCTTATTGCCACAGGGGCAACTGTGACACCCCCTAGTGGCCTTACCGCTCCTGCCTGGCTCAAACTCTAATCCCACTCTCCTTAGTTACTCATCTGCCATGCCTTGTTCTTAAATATTATAGGTTGATGTGGAGAGGCTGCCAACAGGCCTTAGAGTGAGCCCTAGTCTCAATAAATTCCCACTGGGTCTCTCATGAGATCCCACTGGCTTTGAGCCAACCCTCAAGCTTGGTAAGTCCCTCTTAGCCTGACTAGGCCACTGTATGGCACCAAAAGCCTTAGAGGCAGATTGCACGGCTCCATCACCTCCCCTATACCATGCCCCAAGCCTCACAGATGTTCTCTCTAGTTGATGTAAATTAAATTATTTACACACTTGGCCCCCTTCAGCCTTGGGACCTCCTGGTGCCACATGCAGCCCCTCCTCTGGGTCCTTGGACCCCCTGGTCCTGCATGCAGCCCCTCTTCAGGCTCTTGGACCCCCTGATCCCGCACACAGCCCCTCCTCCAGGCCCTTGGAGATTTTAGTCCAGCTTGGCCTGTTCTGGATTCAGGGACCTTCTGTCCCAGCTCAACCTTTACCTGATCTCTTGGACCTCCTGGTTTGGGGTTTCAGACTTTTTCCAGGCTCCTGAGCTCCTCACTGGGCCCCATCCTCAGTCTGTGGGCTCCTGGGTTATTGGTTCTCTAAGTAGGCCTTGAGCCTGCCCCAGCAGGGCTCAAGGCTAAACTACCAGTCTAACTCAAATGAATGAGAAGCATCATTGCCCTCTGGCAGACATCTCAAACCCTCTAGGGGCTTAATGTAAACAAAGGCCACTTGTCTGTAGCCCTGTCTTTCTCAGTCCAAGAAACTTACCTCTGTTCCCAGGCCTGCAGAATTGTTCAGAGAAAATCCGGGTCACTTCAGGAGCCCTGTAGCCAGGAGCTCCTCACTTCTTGGTTGCTGGAGAGAGACAACCTGACCAATGCAGGCTCCTGGGCTTATATAGCTCCAGCCTGAGCCCTCTTCTAGTCAGGTGAGTCCGTTGTTAGCTCCCCTCTGCCACTTGCAAGCAGCATTTCAGGGTGCTTGCTCATCCCAGTGCCCTGCTACAAACAGGCCTGAGGTGTAAATGTCTAATCATGTCACAACCAAAGTTTCTCTTAGACAATGAAACATTCCAGTATGCTACTTAATTTAAAAAAAATGACTTCTGCTCAATGAGTTTGGCAAAACAAATACGACAGGACAAGGGCTGAGTACTGTGCTGGAAAACTTTCTGCACTAAAAAGCTGGGTCAAAAAGTCTAATGCTTTTTACCCAAAGGGAAAAAGTTTAGGAGAAAGGCACACTGTCATAAATGAGCTTGGAATTCAGGAATCAAAGCACAGTAGTAATCTGCTTTTCTAACTGGGTAAAACCACCACTCAGCTATATTAGCTATTAAATACTGATGCCATTAATTGCCTTTTCAAAAATTAAAGGCAGTGCAAGTATGCCTAAATTGCACTTAATGGGTGTACAGTTGCTTGGGTAAGATGTGTGTATGCTCAGAAGACAAAATTCCACTCTCAACTTTCAAGCTTGTTTGTTCATAGAGAATACCCTTCCATTCTTTAGATACAATTAAGATATCTCTCAGCTAGATATAGACTGGGGATAAAACACTTGAATACAAAATTGAATTTGTAAAGAAATGGGAAGAATGCAATTTTTTTTTTGTATTAGCCACTCTTCTTTATTTTGTAGGCTTAGCCTGTATAGTATTGTGGAGGTAGTTCAGAATCTTGACACTTGACAGGACTAAAATGGTCTCGTAGGCCTAGAGTTGCCTTGACATAAGTAGGCTAAGAGTACATTCATGGAGTTATGCAATTGTATGACCTGCTCTCTACAGAGAAAAGGGTTTGATGCGGCTTGTTTTTCTGCAAGAGTCTAATGATAAAAATGCTTGTTATGGATAAAAGGGTTCATTAAGGCACATTCCACCCATACCTGAAGTAAATGGTCTCTGTTACCAAGAAAAGAGAAACAACAATAAAGTGAAGACAAACCCCAAGTTGTTGATGAAAAACAGAAAACTGGCTTAATTGGTAGCTACATGACTAAAGGACTATAAATATTAACAGCCCTTCCGCCCCTTTTCCCTTCATCTCTCTCTCTCCTTCTCTTCCCCTTTTCCTTCCTGTCCCCTCCCCCACTTCCCTTCTCCTCACCCTAATGATGCCTGAGAACTGAAGACATCTTTTCTCCCTTCAAGGAACCTTGGCCACTCTGGAAGCCTGGCCAGCTCCCAGGTCAAGTATTATTAGGACTGGTAATATACAATTACTTGCTTGCTATGATCATATCTTGCTAAGATTACTGAAACTGCTAAGATTATATCTATATGCATGCTTGGAGTTAATACTTTATAATGTTCAATAAAAGTGATTTTTTTAAAGAGATAATTGGGTTCTTGTTTAGAGAAGGTAAATAGATAACTGGGTTCTCATTTGGAGAAGATAACTGGGTTCTTGTTTGGAAAAGATAAATAGGTAACTGGATTCTCATTTGGAGAAAAGAAATAGGTTCTGGTTTGGAGAAGACTGAAGCATACTTTAAGGCAATATCGATCCTGCTGTTTGCTCTCTCTCTCTGGCAGGAGAACCAGATACTCCCCTGGTTCTTAGGTCAACAGTATCTTCAACTCTTGTAATACGATCATTTTCTGATTTGCCATTTTTGTGGTTCTAAAACTCTAGCTGTTACATGTATTATGATATTCACTACAAAAACAATAGCCTTCTCACAAGTAAAGGCAGTGCAAGTATGAAATCTATGACATCTAAGTAACGTAACAGGGGGTGGATGAGTAGACCCTCAGAATGGTGTCCACCCCCAGGTAGTCCATGCCATGAGAATATCATCTGACTGCAGGGGCACTGTTCTACTGCTGTTGCAGCAGCAGCCACAGCCAGAGCAGGCTGACTATAGTACGGTAGCAGCAGCAGGGGATTCTGAGACCCTGGGCGAGGTAAGACTTCCTTTTTCTCCTGCTGCCCCTATTCATTGGCAGGGTTTTGCTTAGGGTGCAAACCTTGCTATTTTTGCCTCTGCTGCTCACTCACCTCTAGCTATAATTCCTTTAGTTCTTCAATTTATCTAGAACCTCTTCAGTTACATGTGTTGCATTTTGATTTATTCCTCCTGGTTCAGTGTACTAAAGGTAGTTAATTGTGGACTTAGAGAAATTGAGCCAGATGTACTGCTGTGCTCAATACCCATGAGGCGCATCTACATGTATCCCTATGGCACTGTTGTTACCGTGCCATCATTTAGTACTTCCTTTTGGAAGTATTAAATGATGCTGCAGTAACCTCCCATACTGCACTGTGCTGCTGGCACAGGTTGATTTTTTTTTTTTAGCCACTACGTCGCTATTGTAGCGCACTATAGTGAGGGAGTGTGTTGCTGCGGCGACATAGCTATGGTGTCACACTTTGTGCCCGCCAATGCTGCATTGCCATAGCACATTGCTATGGCAATGTAGCATCTCATGTAGATGCACCCACTAATGAGCAAATGTCGGGTGGTGTAAAGGGCTCCACTGGGGTGCCCTGTCCTGGAGTTGCCCCAACATAAGATTACTTAGCGACACAGTGCATAGATGCTACATTATGCCAAGCAGCACTCCTAAAAGGACAAGTCAGGCATGGCTGTACATAGGACAAATATGCAGCACACCTTGTAATGAGACTGGTACAAAAAGCCAGTCTGAGCTAAAAATATAAGTTGAAAGCTACCCTTGCTATGGGACTACCTGCTGACTAGTGTCTGACAGAGTAAAGGGAATGAAAAGATCTGACTTTTGTCAGATACTCAGCACATCACTTAAAAGAATGGAAAGTGAGATCTACTACTGATCAGCAGTGATTTCATACACAACTCTGAGGAGCCTGGGAAACAAGAAGGAAGAATTGGAAGTCCTCTCACTGTCAAGGAACTATGACATGATTGGAAAAACAGACTTGGTGGGATAGCCTGCATGACTGGAGCACTGTCATGGTTGGGTAGAAACTGTTCTGGAAGGGCAGGCAGGGAAGAAGGGGAGAAGGAGTTGAGCTGTATGTAAAAGAGTTGTATTATTGCTGAGAGCTCCAGTATGAAACTTGAGATAGGACTGTTGAAAGTTTCATAGTTTTATAGTTGTTAGGGTCAGAAGGGACCTCAATAGATCATTGAGTCTGACGCTCTGCCCTGGGCAGGAAAGA
>NW_005842472.1:250945-267876 GCF_000455745.1 Alligator sinensis | reverse complement strand
GGGGTCATATGACACCAGAAGGTAATTGTCCAGTCTCCTCTTAAAGACCCCCAAGGTAGGGGAGAGCACCACCTCCCTTGGAAGCCCATTCCAGATTCTGGCAACCCTTACTGTGAAGAAGTTCTTCCTGATGGCCAACCTAAACCTGCTCTCTGTCAGTTTGTGGCCATTGTTCCTGGTTATTCCAAGGGGTGCCCTGGTAAACAGAACATCTCCAATTTCCTGCTGTCCACCCCCACCTGATGAATTCATAAATGGCCACAAGATCCCCTCTCAGCCTTCTCTTGTTGAGGCTGAAGAGATCCAGGTCCCCCAGTCTCTCCTTATAGGGCCTTACCTGCAGGTCTTTAACATATGAGTGGCTCTCCTCTGGATGAGTTAGCTTTACTAATTACTTTGTCACATTGATGGCTCATATTCATCTTGGACTCAACTATGAGTCTTTGAGTTAAAGTTAGTCTTTGAGTAAAAGTCTTCGAGTTAAAGTTAGAGGGGAGAGCAACAAGAGTGATGTTGTGGTGCATGTATGCTATAGACCACCAGACCAGGAGGATGAGGTAGATGAGGCTTTCTTCAGACAACTAACAGAAGTTTCCAGATCACAGGCCTTGGTTCTCATGGGGGACTTCAATCACTCTGACATCTTCTGGGAGGGCAATATAGCAGTGCACAGGCAATCTAGGAAGTTTTTCTAGGAAGTTGGAGAGCATTGGCATTAATTTCCTGATGCAAGTATGGGAAAGACCAACTAGGGGCCATATTCTTCTTGACCTGCTGCTCACAAACAGGAAGAATTGGTGGGGAATGTAGAAGTGGAAAGCAATTTGGGCAGCAGTGACCATGAGATGATATAATTCAGGATCCTGAGGAAAGGAAGAAAGGAGAGCAGCAGAGTATGGATCCTGGACTTCAGAAAAGTGGACTTTGACTCTCTTGGGGACCTGATGGGCAGGATCCCCTGGGAGACCAGCCTGAGGTGGAAAGGAATCCAGGAGAGCTAACTGTATTTTAAAGAAACCTTATTGAGGGTGCAGAAACAAACCATCCTGATGTGCAGGAAGAATAGCAAATATGGCAAGCGACCAGCTTGGCTTAGCAGAGAACTCGTCAATGAGCTTAAATACAAAAAGGAAGCTTACAGGAAGTGAAAGCTTGGACAGATGACTAAGAAGGAGTATAAGAATATTGCTTGGCCATGCAGGGATAAAATCAGGAAAGCCCAAGCACAGTTGCAGTTGCAGCAAGCAACGGACATGAAAGGTAACAAGAAGGGTTTCTACAACTATGTCAGCAACAAGAGGAAGATTAGGAAAAGTGTGGGTCCCTTACTGTATGGGAGAGGCAACCTACTGACAAATGAGGAGGGAAAATGATGAAGTAGTCAATGCCTCTTTTATCTCAGTCTTCACAGGCAAGGTCAGCTCCCAGACTACTGCACCAGCCAGCACAGTTTGGGGAGGATGTGAGCAGCATTCAGTGGTAAAAGAACAAGTTAGAGACTATTTAGAAAAGCTGAATGTATACAAGTCCATGGGGCCAGATGCAATGCATACGAGGGTGCTGAGACAGTTGGCTGATAAAAATGCAAAGAAGCTGGTCATTATCTTTGAAAACTTGTGGTGATCAGGGGAGGTCCTGGACAACTGGAAAAGGGCACATATAGTACCCATATTTAAGAAAAGAAAGAAGGAGGATCCAGGGAACTACAGACCTGTCAGTCTTTCCTCAGTCCCTGGAAAAATCATGGAGCAGGTTCTCAAGGAATCCATTTCCAAGCACTTGGAGGACAAGAAGGTGATTAGGAATAGTCAGCATGGATTCACCAAGGGCAAGTCATGCCTGACCAATCTGAACACCTTCTATGATGAGATGACTGGCTTTGTGGATGCGGTGATAGCAGTGGACATGATATACCTTGACTTTAGCAAGGCTTTTGATTCAGTCTTCCACAACATTCTTGCAAGCAAGCTCAGAAAGTATGGGTTGGATGAATGGACTGTAAGGTGGACAGAAAGCTGCCTGGATCATTGGGCTCAACAGGTACTGATCCATGGCTTGATGTCTAGTTGGCAGCTGGTATCAAGTGGAGTGCCCCAGGGCTTTGTCCTGGAGTTCTGTTCAATATCTTCAGTAATGATCTGAAAGATGAGATGGAGTGCACCCTCAGTAAGTTCATGGATGACACCAAGCCGAGGGTAGAAGTTGAAATGCTGTGGGGTAGTGCTAGGATTCAATGTGATCTAGATAAATTGAAAGATTGGGCCAAAAGAAAGTTCATAAGGTTCAACAAGGACACGTGAAAAGTCCTGCACTTAGCCCCAAGCCTGTAGTGGCACACCGGATTCTTCTATCTGGCTAAGCAGCAGCTCTGCAGAAAAGGACCTGCAGGTTACAGTGAACAATAAGCTCAATATGAGTCAACGGTGTGCTCTTGTTGCCAGAAAGGCTAACAGCAAACTGGGCTGCATTACTAGGAGTTTTGCCAGCAAATGAAGGGAAGTAATTATTCCCTTCTATTCAGCACTGGTGATGACACATTTGGAGTACTGTGTCCAGTTTTGTCCCCCCCACCCCACCCCTCTTACAGGAAGGGTGCGGACAAGCTGGAGAGAGTCCAGTGGAGGGCAACAAAAATGGTGAGGGGGCTGGGGCACATGATTTATAAGAAGCATCTAAGGGAACTGGGTTTATTTAGTCTGGAAAAGATAATACTGAGAGGAGATTTGATAGCAGCCTTTAACTATCTGGAAGGTGGTTCCAAAGAGAATAGAGTTAGACTGTTCTCAGTGGTGGCAGATGACAGAACAGGGAGCAATGGTCTCAAATTGCAGCAAAGGAGGTTTAGGTTGGATATTAGGAAAAACTCTCTCACTAGCAGAGTGGTGAAGCACTGGAATGGGTTGCCTAGAGAGGTGGTGGAATCTTTATCCTTTGAGGTTTTTAAAAAGGCCTGGCTCGACAAAGCCCTGGATGGAATGATCTAGTTGCGTATAGTCCTGCTTTGTACAGGGTTTGAACTAAATGAGCTCCTGAGGTGCCTTACAGTACTAATTTTCTATGATTTTATGATATGATTGCCCTTTTTCCAGCATGCTTCTGTAGTTTCCATATATATATATATAAAATCAATTCTGTCATGAAACCAGAAAAGTGAAGAGGGCAAAGGGATGCATTTTCATAAAAGAAAGAAATGAATATACAAACTTAATTTCATACCATCTTGGTAAAGACTTTTAAACAACTATTTGCATTAGACATGGCTTAATATTTATTCTGTATGTGTCATGAGAGTCTGTTTACATCCCATAAAAACCCTGATTTCTATATCAGTCTTAATGAAGAAGGCCTCTTGTGAGTCTACAGAATAGCATAATTTCAGTGTTGGCACTATCAGATGTAACTGTACAGAATTTGGGTGACTTAGGGCTATCTAACTCTTTGATTTCTGCTTTCTTCTTCAGCTGAGTAGAAATAAGTTCAACTTAAAATGGGCTATTAATTCTGATGTTGTATAGTGCATTACCTAACTTATATATCCTTTGCAGTTCTTAAACTCCTAATCTCATATTTGGCCTTCAGTGAAAATGAAAGCTTGACCTTTACTAATATTATTTCCTGTCTCACTCTTTGTTGTGGGGGTGTTATGTTGGAAGATGCATCCTTTTCCTCAGTCAGTCTTGGAAAAATAGATCTATCTGTGGCGTGCTTTCCCTGATGTTTATAAGGCATGATATCAAACATGACATGTAGTGAAAGAGGCACAGGGTCTAGTAGAGGTCACTGTAAAGGAAAAAAAAAATATTTACAAGCCTTAAGTGTCAGAGAAGCAATTGGTAATTCAATAGGGCAACCTAAAGAAGTAAGAGCTGCTCTAAAGTCACTTTCAACTTCTCCACACTGTTCTCATGCCTAAGAAATCTCAAGTACAGGCACCACTTCACTTATAGGCTAAGTGTAGACAATTGAAAAGCCTAAGGCTGAATTGATTAGTCAGTGCTGCTTAGATTGAATCAATTAGCAAGTGAACAGACATTCAGATTGATTCTGGAAATGTAGCCACATGCCTGCAGTGGCCTAAGCCAGAAGCTGGGGGGCTCTAGAGCATACCTCCCTGCTTGGCTGAACCAGACAGCTTGAGCCCAGGCTAGCTTGCCCATCCTGCAAGGGGGTTTGCAGGGGAGGTGCAAAGTATCTTGGGATGCTGGGGGACTGTGAATTAATCGGAAGGGGCTCTGGGACAGAAATTCAATAAACCAATTTTACCTAAATCAATTAAGTCTGATACTACATCCATCCAGGTTCACCTTAAACCAGTTTGGCCATTTTGAAATCAGTTTTTGTGCACAGAAGTTTTGTAGTGTTATAGATTTGAACCAGCTTCCAATCACTTATATTGATTTGTGTGTCATTTCTAACCATAGACCATTCCTGAAGTCACAGATCTTTTCTTTACATGGCTTAAAGGAGATGAAGACCATCTCAAAAAGGACTTTATGCAGCTTGTGAAGTTTTGCCATTAAAGTATCAAAACATTCACTACTCCAAATGATGGAGAAAAAGCTAAATAACTTAGGGCTGTTGTAATTTGGCAGGCTTACCCTAATCAAAAAGTGGTTTCTAAAGATCTGTGGGTACAGATTCATGAAGTGTCGTAATAGAAAAATGAAAGAAACCAATTTAATCCAAACAAAGTTGTACTTTTACAATTAGAGTACTGTGCAGAAATCATGCCTGCTAAACAGGACCAAAACTGTAACATAATGGATGATACAAATTGGTGTATTGGAATTTAAGCCTCCTTGGTGGCCTAAGTAATGAGGAGATGATCTATTACAGGGGTAGCGAGCCTGTGGCACAAGTGGTGTGGGAAACCTCTGTGTGTAGCATGCAGCAGATTGGGGAACACAGGGTGCATCTACACATGAAATTAAGGTTAAGCAATAAACTCCAGAGGTTTTTGAGCCAGAGTATACTGCTCCTGGGCACAGCATCTACACATGCACCCGAGATGGCAGTGATTTGAATTGGAACAGAGAAGGCCTGTGTTGCCTGGAGGCACAGGGGGTCAGCTTTAGACTCCAGGTGGCAGCATTGGCTGATGGAGGGGCTGGATAGGGCATGAGGGGAAGGAACCTGCAGTCATGTAGCTAGGCAGCAGCCAGAAGTCTGGCTCCCACCCAATAACCATCTATACTTACATTTCAATGCAGTTAATTACTCCACTGTAAGATAGTACTATCCCCAACAGTTCTATCTTACAGTGGAGTTAATTAGTTTACTGCACCCTAATAGCGTTGCATGTGTAGATGGGGATGTTGTACTATGGAGCTAATTAGTTTACTCCACAGTAAAGCACATGTATAGATGTACCCACAGTGGCAGATACGGCAAGGAGCAGAAAGCAGGGCAACAGATCAGGCAGTAGGAAAAGGGCGAGGAGAAGGGTTTAGAGTGGCAGTCAGGGAGGATGTAAGGTTTCTTTGTGGCATGCCTACCAAAAACAGTTCCCCCCTCCCAAACTGCCCCTAAGAGCTGTTTGATCCAGGCCCCAGGAGGATCAAATGGCATGAGGGACAGGGAGACTGCTAGGAGCATATCTTATTATCATGGCTGTTGTTCCTTCTTTCTATGATCCATTACGATGTCACTGGGACTTGATTTTCCTGACTAGAATAGGCTAGAACAGGGGTGGACAAAATATGGCCCACAGGCCAGATCCGGCCCACAGAGGGGCTTTGTCCAGCCCATTGCAGGTCCCTTGGTCCCACCTGGCTGAGGTGCTGCCTGGTCCTGGGGTGTCCTGCCACCCCCTGGACATGCAGTGGGGCTGGGGCAACTCTGCAGCTGAACTGTCTTTCTAGGCAGCCCAGGTGGCAGCAGCTCCTTCTGGCTGCTGCTGCTGCTGGCTCCAGCCCCGTGGTAGTGGCAGGGACCAGCATGTGCAACCCTGACCCTGTGCACCCTGCATCTGCTCTGGGCTCACCCATCCAGGCCGAGCAGCGGCAGCATAGGACAGAAACTGGTGCTCAGCACGGGGCCCCTCCCTCTTGCCACAGCCAGTGTTTTGTGGTATAGTTGCCTGGAGCCTGTGTGGGGCTTCTCTGCATCTGCACTGCATCACCGCTGCCTCTGGGCTGCCCAGTGGGGCAACAGTGGCAGTGCAAAGCAGATGCAGGGCAGGCCCATGAAGGCTTTGGGTGGCTACACCAGGAAGTGAGGATAGTGATAAGGGGAAGGGGCCACTTTTACCCTGTGCTGAGCAGCAGTTTCTGTCCTGCGCCGCCACTGCTGAGCCTGCGCTCCAGCACCTGCTCCAGGCTCACCCATCAGGGCTGAGCAGTAGCAGCTGCTGCGGCAGCCAGGCAGAACCTGTTGCTTGGTATGGGGGGGGGGGAAGTGGCCCCTCCTCCTTGCCACTGCTGGACAGCTCTTTGTGCAGCCACCCAGAGCCTGCGCCGCACCAGGGTACCCTGTGTCTCTGTTACCACCACCTCTGGCCTGTCTAGTGTGGCAGTGGTGACAGTGCAGAGCAGCTGCAGGGCAGCCCAGAGGCAGCAGTGCAGGAGACACAGGGCAGCCCAGCATGTCACGGGCTTCAGGTACCTGCACCAAGAACTGCCTGGCAGTCGCAAGTGAAAGAGGCCGTTTTCCCCCCTGCACCAAGCAACAGTTTCTGCCTGGTCACCACAGTTGCTGCTGCTGCTCAGCCTCAGTGGGTGCTTCTGGAGCAGGTAGGAGGAGGGGATGAACCACCCCAGCCCCACTGCATGCCCAGAGGCAGCAGGACATGCCATGGCTGGGAGATGCAGGGTGGGCTCAGGATGCACTAGGGCTGCACACTGTTGGTGGTGGCAGGGAGGCATCACAGGGTGAGTGGGTTCTGGGCTGTTGTGGGGGGGGGCAGGTTCTGACCAGCTCAGGTGGGCATGCGCGGGGCTCCCATACACATCCCACCATACCCACAAACCCTCTCCCACAAACCCCACAACCACACCCTCCCCTGCACACAATCACACACCTCACAAACACTATACCCACCCACACCTTTCCCCACACACCCCCACTCACACCTGTGCATCTTTGGGGGTAGCCCCTCTCACTGCTACATGTACACATCCCACCACACACGCACACCCACCCCAAGCTACCCTCCTCTTCCACACACCCCACATCATTCCACAAACCCCATATCCACACACACACTCACTCATTCCCACAAATCCCCCATACCCACCCACCCCATCCACACACATCCCCACAGCATCCCCCACACCCCACATACACACCCACAGCCCCCTCAAACCCCATGCCTACCTGCCCATACCACCCCCCATATGCAAGAGTAAGACTTCAGTTTGAGCTATTATGGAATGACTTCTATATATACAGTGCAAATGCACACAAATCAGGACAAAATATATATTTAAAATACAATTAAAATATGTTGTTATGGATGTTCAATTTTTAGTATATAATTTCTTTGTTTTTTTTCTGGTTCCAAGATGACAAACCCCCTTCCCAAAAGGAGTACTTCCAGGGGTAAGGGGCAGGACTTTCAATATCAAAGGTCAGTGGCTAGGGGCTGGACTTCTGGTTCCAAGATGGTGATAAGGGTGTGGGGTGTTTGTTAAGGGGTGTGGTCACCCTTGCAGTCTTCAACAGCTTGCCAAAATTCATTAAGTGGCCCTCCAGCTGAAATAGCTGCCTGCCCCTGAGCTAGAGAGAGGTAACTGATGACGTTGCCCTCTCTCTCAGTTTCAAATAGAACTTGAATTACAATTGAGACCCTGCCTTACTTTCCTCTTGTTTTCTGTGTAACAAGTTTTGGCTTACTCAGAGAAGACACGCACAAAAAATGATAAATAACATCATGTACTATGTTTGTGCTTGTCCATGAGTCAGGTTGCAATTACAAGTCAGCACCAGAAAAAGAAGCTATGTTTTCTATATTTTGTTTTTCCTTTTCACCTGTATGTGTCCAATGGAAGCAAGATCACGTTTTCACACCACTCCTGACTCTTTGAACTAACTTCTCTCTTTTTTCCTGAAAAGAGCAGGTTTTTACTATCTAAAAGATAGTCAAGCAGTATGTGTTCCTCAGAAAAACTCTCTACATTTAGGTGGAATAGAAATATGATGAAGTTTGCACTGAAAGCCTTAATCCTTCTACTTTTTAAAAAGCTTTAATCATTTTTCTATATGTTTAATTATAAATTAACTTTTTTCCTAGTGGCTGTTACCAAGGCTCTAAGCAGACAATGCTCTTTGTACTAAGATTTCTGAACCATGTTTAACTACTGTACAGTGACATTCCAATGTATGCCACACCCCTGACTCTCACTGCAACCAATTTCCTCAGTGTCCACTATCTAACTTGCCCCGGGAGGTTACTAACACACACCTGGGGCCTCCTTCTAGGCCTTTGCCCCATTTCTCATCTAGTTATCTCTGGTGCTGAGGAGGCTTCCTGCTTCCTTATCTCTGTCTCCTGTCTGCCACTGGGACAGGCTTTGCTTTTGCTTGAGGCTTAGTGGCTTTGCCTTGGGATTGACTTTTGGGATTGGCTAGCGGCTTTGCCTTGGGATTCTGCCTTTTTGGTCTCCTTAGGTATCTGTTCCCCAGTTCCAATCTTTGGGTCTCTAATCTGCTTTTCTGCTGCTACTTCCTCCGCCACCTCCTTCCTGTGATCTTTACTTGCTGTATACTGTATCTGGGTTCAACCTGCCATTGTTCTCTGGTCTCTTGGCCTTGGGCATTTCACCCTCTGAGTGCCACCGTGGCAGGGCCGGTCATGGGTCCTGTTTCATGTTCTAGACTGTTCTCTCCTCTGCTTAGCAGCCGTGTCTACCCATTTCCTTTCCAATTGCCCAAGATGGTCTGTCACTGTCAATATTCTGGCCTCATGCCTGTTGGTGAGTTCTTCCAGCTTTCTTAGTATATTTTTCATTACCTCCTGGTGCTTGCTCATCCACTTGTCCCATTTCTGGTCCAGGCACTTCACCTGCTGGGTTGGTCCGGTCTCACCTCCTGGTTTTGAGCATATAGATTGATCTCTACTCTCTTGGAACTGCAGGACTTCCAGTTTCATGGCCTCGATATGTTTTTCAGCCTTGGTCAAAACTTCTATCTCCCAAAAGTGATCCTAACACTCAGTTCTGGCTGCTGCTATGTGTTCTGTTAACTGTATTTCCAGCAAAGCCACCTTTCCTCTCAGCTGATATGTAGCTTGCAGCTCCCCCCACAAGGTCTCTCTCACTTCTTCCAGACACTGTGTCCAGCTGTGAGCCCTTTGAAGTTCTTCTCCAGCCACTGCCACTCTGGCTTCCAATCGCTGTTCCTTTTCTCCTAAGGTCTCCTGCAGTTGTGTGATCTCCCTTTCTAGTGTCAGTACCTGATTTACTTTGGCTTGCACACATACCTGTAGTTGATCTCTCTCCACACATATAGCCCCCTCTCTGGCCATGCCTGCTTTCAGAAGGTACTCAAGGACTGTATCATTCCTTCAAGTTGGTCCTTTTCCACCTCCACCTTTTGTACCTGGGCCTGCAACCTGTCACCCACGTCTACTCTGCCTCTCAACTCTGCCTCGAAGATCGTCATGTCCTGAAGCATTTTGATCTCTTCCACCCATTCATTGGCTGCCACTATCTCTGTTGACATCACTCTTTCTTCAGTCTCTTCTTATTGGAAGTACTTCTGTTGCCAGCTTTCTAACTCCTCTTACATCTCTTCTACTTGGTCTTCTCAGTGCTGCAGTTGCTTTTCTATGTACCCTATGAGATGTTTTGATTCTTCAATGCATTGTATGCACTCCACCTTTTCTGCCATCTGGGCTACACTGGTTTTGGTTGGCTTTGGGGTCAACACCACCATCTCTTTCTGCATTTTGTGTAACTTCTCCTCCCACTTTCTATTCTCTTCCACTTTGCTCAGGATGAGTCATTCTAGCACTCAAGTTTTCTCAGTCTCTACCGCAGTCAGGTGCCTGACTTCTTTGGACCCTTCTTCCTTCTTCCCATATTGCAAACATAGCTCCAATGCAGCCACTTTTGGGTTGGCCTGCTCATTTTTGGACTTTACTATTTCTAATTCCCATTGTAAATGGGCTGCTCTTTCCTCAACCTCATCTACCCACAACTGCCAGGTAAGGTCCTCTTGCTTCTAGTCTTCCATGGTCTCTGTCTCTGCTGTGGTTATCTCCCAGCCTTACTCTTTCCTGGCCTGGACCTGAAGTCTTCCCTCCTTCAGTCTCCTGCTGTGGTATTTTCTGTTCTCAGCTCTTTCTCCTGAGCTCTGGCACCACTATCTTATGATAAACCTCTCAAGGATTCTATTCTGGCCCAAGGTTTTGTTCCCCTTCTAAGGGACATGGGATTCTTCCCTGTGCATGGCTGGTTCCTGGCAACCAGCCATGCCAGGAACCAGCACAGTGTGGGGTCCCCAGGGATGGCCATGATGCCCCTGGGGTTCTGTGACCATGCCAGCTCTGTCCTGAGGGCACCTTCTAATCTCACTTGCCATGTCTTGTTGGAAAAGTAATAAGTAGGGAGTCTGCCCACGACTTTCTGTGCAGCCATGGGCCTGTGAAACCCTCCTAGACTCTACTGGTCTTTGGGTCCCTCACCAGGTCCCTCTCCAAGTTGGTGCCTCACAGGATACCTTAAGCCTTATGGGCTAATTGCATGGCTCCAAACCTTCCCTATGCCAGGCCCCATGCCTCACAGGTGTTATACAACTGTTGTCACCTCTGTTGGGGCCTCGGCCTACTTGACCACTGCCCCATTAATGTGGCTAGGCCTTCTAGTGTAGGCCCACAGTGTTGGACCTGGATTTGAGGCACTAGCTCCACTCCCTCCTTTCCTGTTACTGGGCCCCTGACCCCTGTCTTCTGTGCACCTGTGGCACTGGGCTCTCTGGCCCCTGTGTTACTGCACTCCTCTGGCACTGGGCTCTCTAGCCTGTAAGTATCTGAACCTCTCTGGTGCCAGGTCTTCTGGCTTTCAAGTGCTGCATCCTTTGACTGGTGCACCCCTTTGGCACTGGGCCATCTGAATGATGGTCATGCTTGGAAGTTTAACCACCTTTACAAAGTTTAGCCTGTTTCTTGCATGTAGACTACTGCATATTATAACTCTTTATGAGGTAGTAAATGGAAGCACAAAGGTTGTGACTTGAATTAAGTCAGACCCCAGAAGGAATAAAAGACAGATTTCCTGGCTCCTGCTGTATTGAAAGGGATTTTTCAGTTTAAGGTGATGATCTAATAAATAGCGTAAAATGATCTAATAAGAACTTCATGACTTCAGGTAAGTGAACAGTGAAGACATTTTACGCTATTTATCACAAAGCTTTTCCTTCAAAAATCACTCTGAGTCAAAGTCTGAAAACTCTAACACCACCCACATGTTAAATGTAATTATGCTTTTTTTGCTACCTTTCAAAAGAAAAAATGCAGAAAGCTGTATATATCTGAGCAGAATAAACAAATTCATGCACTGAACTGCAAAACCAACCACAGTTCAGGTAATTAAATGTTTCATATTAATTTAACACTATTCACTGTAATTTGCAGAAATAGCAAGCTTAACTTAAGCAAAAGCATTAACTGGATTTTTCCAGCAAAGTGGGTGGGGTGTAAGGGAAAAGCAGCCCCAAAGAAGGGACTTCAACAGAGTCACATCTGGACTCTTCCCTTACACCCCACCCCTTTCCACTGAGGTGTTATGATCAGCCCTGGCGGCATCATGGCATGATGACAGGGCCTTTCTTTCTACACTGGGTTCCTGGTGAGAATAGAAAATGTGAGGATCCTGCTGCTACTTTGTAGTTCATCAAAATCACAATTAAACCAGTAAGCTAACTTAAATAGCTCAGACCGGGCGGTGGACAGAGCAATGATGCCTCCTCCACGAACAAACCCTTTCTTGGATGTGGGATGATTCAGTGCCTAGCATAACCTCTACTCACCCATCTTTGGGCCCGTTAGGCTTCTTGGGGGCAGCCTTTCTGGCCATGGGTTCCTCCCATTCTGGCACTGGGCCAGGTATGACACTGCCTCACAGTAGCCACTGCCACGCTTATCCAAGGTTCGCAGTTACACCAGCCTTCTGCTGGTGTGCTCCAAACCCATGGACATGCCAGCTGGACGTGTGGTGTTGGTAAGTCCCCAAGCTGGGGTTTCTCCCTGATTGGCCCCTGCAGGTCCCACTGGGATGCCCTCTCCCAGCCCCATTTGACCTGGGTTCTTCTGCGCTGGCATATGCGCATGAATTGGGGTCCTGTCATACCTAGGATGAGCTTATCACTGGCCACATTGGGAGAGCTAGCTAGGATAGAAGTCTTAAATGTTAATACATTTAAAGCATTGGAGCAAGCTACCCAGAGAGGTTGTGGAATCTTTGTCCTTAGAGGTTTTTAAGACCTGAGTAGACAAAGGGTTGTTTGGGATGGTATAGCTGGGGCTGGTTCTGCATTAAGGAGGGGGTTGGACTAGATGACCTCCTGATGTCTCTTTCAACCCTAATTTTCTATGGTTCTATGAATTTTAGATTTTTCTTTGAAAATGTGTGGGATAATGCTTAATCTCTGCTTTGGTATAATTACAAGTACAAGATAAACTAGATAGCTCAATATGTAACATGGGCTCCTTAGCTAAATTTTGGCTTGACTTCTCTCCCTCATTGGCTGGAGAAGGAGAGCCTGCAATTACTACCTATAACATCTGCATATTGCTTCTGGCATAAACTAGTGGAACCTGAGATATCCTAAATACTTTAAATTATGGTGACAGTTTCCTCTGACCAAAGGGCTAGCTTCTATCTCAAAGTAAGGAGCTGTTGGTCCATGGCTTCCTATTAATAAGGTAAAAAAGGAAACTTTAACTTCCTGCCTATGCTTCTGGATATTGTTTTGAATTTTCTGCTTCAGGCCTATGAAACTTAGTCATCAATTAGCTGTGAAACTTGTTTTTTGAACCACATGTTACTCCTTGTATTGTTTTTCTGTTTATCTTTCCAAGATCTGACTGCCTCAGCCCTTCCATACTAGCTTATTTGTGGGGGAAATGGAAATGATAAACATGACATTGTTCAGAACCAGTGAAATCCTTAACAAAACTTTTTCTTTTTCTTTTTTTATGGAATAAGTGGAAATGGCTTTTTCATTGAAGACATTATCATCAGCTTTATTTTTACAGGACATATTGTTTTAGATACCCTCACTTCAGATTAAACTGAGAGTCAAAACACTTCCAGCTAACACATCAAACACATACTTACCTTAGGAGTTTGATCGTCTTGTTCCAGTGTAATAGCTAATGAAATGTATAGTGAATTCTCCATTACTTGGAAATTTTAGATATGAGTTTTATTCTTTGAGGCATAGTTTGCCAAACCACCAAGAAAGATGTCTGTTGATCCAGTAGAAAATAGTTTCATGTCAAAATAGTTGTGAAAACGTAAAGCTTGGGGTGGGGGACAGGGATGGACATACCCCTAACTTAAAATGGATCAGCTGTTGCAAGAAATCAGGAGAACAATGGCTAAGAATTTAGACTACTAGTAGAAGCAATTACTAAAATGTTGCTATGTGCCACATAATGAATTTGGTTTTTTAATCTAATTTTAGGACTGGAGCACTTTATTGTTTTTTATTTTGTACAAATACTTATTTTTAACACAAATGCCTTCCCTTGTGACTTCAGTATCTTGCGTAGTGGCAGCAAAAAGAAAAACCTCCTTAGTCTTTTGTTTTCCACAAATACCTTTTAAAAACAATTTAGATTTTCTGTCTAGTTCAATACCCTATCTCAAAGGCCTAGATGGTCTTGCAAACAGACAGCAAGGTATAATTAATACTACCCAATATGCAGGACCTGTGCACACTGATAGCGTAATTTGTTGATTTTGGATTAAAATGTGTTTATAAAGCTTACAGTAGAAACAGGACTCATTTGGCAATTTTTCACTTAAATTAGTATAATATAAACATTAAATATTAGCATTGCTTAATACTGTGTGTAGACACGATGAAAAGCCACAGAGAACCAACTTTGGAAGAGACACAAGACATGAATAACTAAATAAATAGTTTACAGCATAAACACTCCATGGGTCACAAAACATGTTGTATCTTATATGACTCATAACCATGTGTTAAAGAAATGTGTCCAGAGGGCTACCAGGGTGGAACAAATCTAATACAATAGAACTTGCTTGCATTTGCAATGCTTTAGTAAAACTGCATGTTCTCAGTTTCTTCAAGGGCAATTACTTAAAGATTTACCACATTCAAAATACTTTCAGTCAGAGTAGTGGGCATGGCCCATTGTGGGTTTTAGTCTGTTAGCCCTTTCTTTTGGACTTGAAACATTTATGCAATATTATGTAAAAGAAACAGGAATGAGAAATGGGGTTAACTTTCAACTGTTGAAAAGAAGTGAACTGATAGGAAAAGGTTGATTCCCTTTTTCATGGAGAGCTACATGGTTTGTATCCCATTTAAAAAAAGCTAAAGGGGCTTTTAACATAGCTGTAATTCTTAAGGTGTTCCTGAGGGAAAGCCCAATCTTGTTGGCCTACAAAGAAATCCTGGTAAATTTTGTAGCACTTTTCCCTCACATGTACACTGTGTTTCTGCTGGTACTCTATTTGACACTGGCTCTTTTTTTAAATACATGAAATGATTTTTGATTTCCCTGACATCTCAACATTTAAATGCACTAATGCAAAGTCATCCATTTGTTAACTACATATTTTTGTTTTATGGTTTGTAGGACAGTGTAGCATGAACTGAACTAATGTAGCTGATGTTAACATAGAGTGTAATAATAGTGAAATATAACCATGTTAGTCTTGTCCTGTAAGCAACTTGAAAACTCCATTTCGTATCCTTCTGCTTGACATAAGTGAATGAACTCTGCCTAGCCTTTATGTATGAGTGTATGTAAAAGGGTGAATGGTGAGAGAATGGCATAGGGATGGGAAAAGAAGATTTAACTGTTTATGTAAGCAACAATGTGCCAAATGTAAGTTACCAGTCAGTAAACTAATTAATAAATGGCTGAAGAATCCTTTTTAGGCCTAGGGCACAAAGAAGATGGGTTTCAACACTGACAAGTGTAAGGTACTGCACCTAGGGAGGAAGAACCAGCAGCATACCTACAGGCTGGGGAACTCCCTTCTCATCAGCACAGAGGCAGAAAAGGATTTTGGAGTAACTCTTGATTCCAAGATGTACGTGGGCCGCCAATGTGACAATGCGGTCAGGAAGGCTAACCACACCTTGTCATGCATCCACAGATGCATCTCGAGCAGGTCCAAGGAGGTGATCCTCCCCCTCTATATGACATTGGTCAGGCCGCAGTTGGAGTACTGTGTCCAGTTCTGGGTGCCGCGCTTCAAGAGGGATGTGGACAGCATTGAGAGGGTCCAAAGGAGGGCCACTAACATGATCAGGGGGCAGCAGGGCAGGCCCTACGAGGAGAGGCTATGGGACTTGAATCTGTTCAGCCTCCACAAGAGAAGGCTAAGAGGGGATCTGGTCGCCATCTATAAACTTGCCAAGGCGGGCCAGCAGGCAATGGGAGAGTCCCTGTTCCCCCGAGCACTACCGGGAGTAACAAGGAATAATGGCCATAAGTTGACTGAGAGTAGATTCAGGCTAGACATCAGGAGGCACTATTTCACAGTCAGGGCGGCTAGGATCTGGAACCAATTTCCAAGGGAAGTGGTGCTCACTCCTGCCCTGGGGGTCTTCAAAACGAGGCTAAATAATCACCTAGCCAGGGTCGTTTGACCCCAGCATTCTTTCCTGCCCATGGCAGGGGGTCGGACTTCATGATCTGCTCAGGTCCCTTCCGACCCTACCAACTATGAAACTATGAAGATAACAGAAGAAGAAATGTTGCCATGTGGGCAGCAAAAACACTCCAAGGCTAAAATAAGTTGAAGACAAAAGAAGAATAAGCACAAAAACAGAAACTGGGTATGGAAAAACCCCAAAGCACTGAAACAAAGGATGCCAATCACTATAAAAGAACACTTTGAAAATGCCAAGTTAGGTGAGTGATCTTTTGCTGTTTCATCGGAGCACATGCGTCTCTCTTCACCCCGCTCCAGCTGTTATCTTCAAATCTACTATCTTCAAATCATCATCGTCTACTCAATAAGCCCAGGTTGGCCACCCTGGGCTGATATCGAGCAACTATTGCTGGTAACTATATCTGCTGTATCCGTGGATGAAATGGTTTCATGTATGTGTATGCCTGTGTGTAATTTCATAGATTTCATAGACATCAGGGCTGGAAGGGACCTCGGAAGATCATCGAGTCCAGCCCCCCGCCCAAAGGGCAGGAAGTCAGCTGGGGTCATAGGATCCCAGCAAGATAAGCATCCAGTTTCATCTTGAAGGTGTTCAATGAAGGCGCTTGAACCACCTCCGGTGGCAGGCTGTTCCAGACCTTGGGGGCTCGGACAGTAAAGAAATTCTTCCTTATGTCCAGCCTGAAACGATCTTGAAGTAGTTTGTGACCATTCGACCTCGTCATCCCTTGGGGCGCTCTGGTGAACAAACGTTCCCCCAGATGCTGGTGGTCACCCCTGATAAACTTGTAGGTGGCCATCAGATCACCCCTAAGCCTGCGCTTTTTCAGGCTAAAGAGCCCCACGGCTCTCAGCCTGTCATCGTAGGGTCTGCTTCCCTGACCTCTGATCATGCGCGTGGCTCTTCTCTGGACTCTCTCAAGCTTCTCCACATCCTTTTTGAATTGTGGAGCCCAAAACTGGACACAGTACTCCAGCTGCGGCCTCACTAAGGCCGAGTACAGGGGGAGAATGACGTCCCGGGATTTGCTTGAGAGACGTCCCGGGATTTGCTTGAGACGTCCCGGGATTTGCTTGAGATCATCGAGTCTGACCCCCTGCATAGGCAGG
>NW_005842472.1:233400-249191 GCF_000455745.1 Alligator sinensis | reverse complement strand
TCGGCTTGCAGGGACGTGTAGCTTTCCTTAACATAGAGAGCTACCCCCCCGCCCCTTTTCTCTACACGATCCCTCCTGTACAGGGTATACCTATCTATCCCCGTGGTCCAGTCATGGGTGGAGTAATGACGTGGTCCAGTCATGGGTGGAGTAATGATGTGTATGATAATTTGTGTGTGTTTGTATGAATGGTATGCCCGAACCTCTATATCTAACTCAATAAATGCAGCACCTTGCCTTATCTCCCTTCATAAAATCTTGCTCATGATTTGAGCAATTGGCAATTTGAGTAACAACAGCATATGGAAATAAAATGTGTGTGTGTGTGTGTGTGTGTGTGTGTGTGTATGTGTGTGTGTGATTGATAATAAAGGGTCCTGGTTTTCTCTGATAAAACAATCCCCAATTTTTGGATTAAAAAGTAACCAAACATACACATTTTTCCATTATTAAAAGGAAACACTACTATGTGTATATCTATATATTAGTGGTGTTTCATTTTAATTATGGGATAATGTTAATTTTGGGTTACTTTTTTAATCAAAAAATTGGGGATATTTTTTATCAGAGAAAACCAGGATCCCCGGTCATAATCTTCTTAAACTATTGTTCAATGTCAAATAGCTTCTGTTGATAAGCAAGGACCAGACTTTTGCACAGCTTCTTGAACTGATTTTTCAATGATACAGTTATCTTTTTCATCTTACAAAAGCTTAGCATTTAAAGGCAAGTTAATAACATATAGGGCTGTGCGAAATTTCACCACCCATTTTGTTTCAATGCTGTTTCAAGCCATTTCAACCTCAAAACAGCAAAGTCAAAACAGAACAGGCAGGCTCAAAACAGGGTCAAAACAAAACAGAGCAGGTCGAAACATTTCAAAAAATTCAAAACGTTTTGAGTTTCGACCAGGAAGCTGGGCTATGGGCTTGTACCTTTAATAGCTTCCCTGCATGGAAAGAGAAAGTAAAGTAAGGGGAGGGAGGGGGAGGAGAGGGGAAGGTGTGGGGGGAAGGAGCGCTCTCATTATTGACATGTGTAGCTAGCCAGTGACTGTCACCCTTCCCTGAGGTCCCTTCCAACCCCAGTGCTCTGGGGGAGGGACAGAAAAACTGCATAAAAGGCAGCATTTTTTGAACTGCCTCTGCTTTCTGCCTTGGGTGACTTACTGAGCTGTCTATTCTAGCAGCTCACCGTCAGACCACCATGGCTAGCAGCACTGATTTTCTAAAGGATTCCCTGCTTGCTAACCTAGCAAGAGGGATTTCAGAATACCTTTTTCTTGTAGGTGCTTTTATTTTATTATTATATTCATTGACTTATTCTTTTGAATTTTATACTTATATTGCATAGGTTTACTATAGAATTTACTCTATATAGGAATTTACTATATATATTTGTTTTTATACATTCATTCATTGCACCACACCAATGCTATTGAATTTATATACACGGACAGATATATTTCTATTGTGTTCATAAATCTCTTCACTGCACCAGACCTAGCAAGGAGTTTATATACACAGACATGTATATTTCTATTTCATTCATAAATCTTTTCACTGCACCAGACCTACAATTTTGAGTTTATATAGGAACACAAATACATTTATATATTTCTTGAAAAGGAAGACATGAAACACCTCATGAAATGTGGTGAAAAGGCAGGTGGCCACACTGGCCAGCATTCAGGGAGGGGTGGAAGACGGGGTAGAGGGAGAGCTGTAAGTCCCGCCCCCACCAAACTGAGACACAGCCTCTGTCTTCCAGCTAAAAGGGAAGAAACAGCAAGGAGAGGGGAGCAGTGCCACTGCCACTACCTGTGCCTGAGACTGCATCCCCTCCACACTCAGTAGCCATAACGCCCCCACCCCCACCATGACGACAACCAACAGCACCAGCACAGCAGCCTACTCCACCCCTATGTCACTTCTCATACTGAGGCTTCCACTGCCAGAAGAAGAGCTGGCACTGGATCTGGATCTCAGTGCCCTAGCAAGGGAAATTCTAGGGGGAGGGGGAATCAGCTGAGTTTGTGCTCAACACCCCTCAAGTTTCCCTTCAAGCCAGGTCTCGTTCCCCAGAAGGCAATTCAGAGGAGGTTGATGTAGAGGTGGAGGCAAGCAGCTCAGTTGAGTCCGCTCCTCCTCTTGCTGTGCTTCTGCCTGCTAAGGAGGGGGAAAGTGCAACAGCATCCACAGATGCACCTGTATCCCAGAAGCGAGTGGGTAGTGTGGTCTGGGATCATTTTGAGCTGGCAGATGGTCCCATATACGCTATCTGCCTGCACTGCCAAACCAAAACTAGCCAGGGCAAGGGAACAAAACATATGAGCACCACGGGGATGCTGATGCATCTCTGCAGGGACCAACCCCTTGCCCTAGCTCCTCCTCAGCCTGGCACCAGTGGGAGCAGGCCCAAAGGGAAGTCCCCCCCTCACTTCAAAGTCCCTGTCCCCTCAAAGCAGAAGCAGGCCACCCTGGACCTGTGGGGGAAAGGTGGACAGAAAGGGGGGTGCATTCTAAAGGCGAATGAGCTCACCCAGAAAATTGGGGAGATGCTTGCTGTCAATGACCAGCCATTCTCCCTAGTTGAGCGGCCAGGGTTCAGACGGCTCATGGCACTCGTGGTCGCATCATACCAAGTGCCCTCACGCACCGCCTTCAGTAGGATGGTGGTGCCATCCCTGTATGAAGCATGCACAGAGTACTTGAGGGAGGAGCTGCACAAGGCGGGGCCCCAGGTGGCCTTACACTTCACCTCAGACATCCGGAGCAGCCAGGGTGAAGATTATGCCTACCTCTCCCTCACAGGGCACTGGTGTGACCAGTCAGGCTGTAGGTGGGCTCTCCTTCAAGCCAAGGTGATGGATGAAGAGCTGAACATCCCACAGCACAAAATCATGCAGGATGTGGAGACTTGGTGGAACTCCACATACCTGATGCTTGAGAGGCTGGTGGAACAACAGAAAGCCATCCATGAGATGGCCTTGCCCAGGGAGATCAGGATCAGCGGCCTCCTGAACAGAGCTGAGTGGGATACCATCTTCCAGATCTTGGTGGTCCTCAAACCATTCCTCGAGGCCACCAAGAGCCTCAGCACTGCTGATGCCCTCCTTAGTCTGGAGATTAGGGAGGGGGAGGAGAGGGGAAGGTGTGGGGGGAAGGAGCGCTCTCATTATTGACATGTGTAGCTAGCCAGTGACTGTCACCCTTCCCTGAGGTCCCTTCCAACCCCAGTGCTCTGGGGGAGGGACAGAAAAACTGCATAAAAGGCAGCATTTTTTGAACTGCCTCTGCTTTCTGCCTTGGGTGACTTACTGAGCTGTCTATTCTAGCAGCTCACCGTCAGACCACCATGGCTAGCAGCACTGATTTTCTAAAGGATTCCCTGCTTGCTAACCTAGCAAGAGGGATTTCAGAATACCTTTTTCTTGTAGGTGCTTTTATTTTATTATTATATTCATTGACTTATTCTTTTGAATTTTATACTTATATTGCATAGGTTTACTATAGAATTTACTCTATATAGGAATTTACTATATATATTTGTTTTTATACATTCATTCATTGCACCACACCAATGCTATTGAATTTATATACACGGACAGATATATTTCTATTGTGTTCATAAATCTCTTCACTGCACCAGACCTAGCAAGGAGTTTATATACACAGACATGTATATTTCTATTTCATTCATAAATCTTTTCACTGCACCAGACCTACAATTTTGAGTTTATATAGGAACACAAATACATTTATATATTTCTTGAAAAGGAAGACATGAAACACCTCATGAAATGTGGTGAAAAGGCAGGTGGCCACACTGGCCAGCATTCAGGGAGGGGTGGAAGACGGGGTAGAG
This sequence comes from Alligator sinensis, assembly GCF_000455745.1. Classification (NCBI taxonomy): domain Eukaryota; kingdom Metazoa; phylum Chordata; order Crocodylia; family Alligatoridae; genus Alligator; species Alligator sinensis. Next base: position 245,324 of record NW_005842472.1, on the reverse strand, counting down.
GGAGAGCTGTAAGTCCCGCCCCCACCAAACTGAGACACAGCCTCTGTCTTCCAGCTAAAAGGGAAGAAACAGCAAGGAGAGGGGAGCAGTGCCACTGCCACTACCTGTGCCTGAGACTGCATCCCCTCCACACTCAGTAGCCATAACGCCCCCACCCCCACCATGACGACAACCAACAGCACCAGCACAGCAGCCTACTCCACCCCTATGTCACTTCTCATACTGAGGCTTCCACTGCCAGAAGAAGAGCTGGCACTGGATCTGGATCTCAGTGCCCTAGCAAGGGAAATTCTAGGGGGAGGGGGAATCAGCTGAGTTTGTGCTCAACACCCCTCAAGTTTCCCTTCAAGCCAGGTCTCGTTCCCCAGAAGGCAATTCAGAGGAGGTTGATGTAGAGGTGGAGGCAAGCAGCTCAGTTGAGTCCGCTCCTCCTCTTGCTGTGCTTCTGCCTGCTAAGGAGGGGGAAAGTGCAACAGCATCCACAGATGCACCTGTATCCCAGAAGCGAGTGGGTAGTGTGGTCTGGGATCATTTTGAGCTGGCAGATGGTCCCATATACGCTATCTGCCTGCACTGCCAAACCAAAACTAGCCAGGGCAAGGGAACAAAACATATGAGCACCACGGGGATGCTGATGCATCTCTGCAGGGACCAACCCCTTGCCCTAGCTCCTCCTCAGCCTGGCACCAGTGGGAGCAGGCCCAAAGGGAAGTCCCCCACTCACTTCAAAGTCCCTGTCCCCTCAAAGCAGAAGCAGGCCACCCTGGACCTGTGGGGGAAAGGTGGACAGAAAGGGGGGTGCATTCTAAAGGCGAATGAGCTCACCCAGAAAATTGGGGAGATGCTTGCTGTCAATGACCAGCCATTCTCCCTAGTTGAGCGGCCAGGGTTCAGACGGCTCATGGCACTCGTGGTCGCATCATACCAAGTGCCCTCACGCACCGCCTTCAGTAGGATGGTGGTGCCATCCCTGTATGAAGCATGCACAGAGTACTTGAGGGAGGAGCTGCACAAGGCAGGTCCACAGGTGGCCTTACACTTCACCTCAGACATCTGGAGCAGCCAGGGTGAAGATTATGCCTACCTCTCCCTCACAGGGCACTGGTGTGACCAGTCAGGCTGTAGGTGGGCTCTCCTTCAAGCCAAGGTGATGGATGAAGAGCTGAACATCCCACAGCACAAAATCATGCAGGATGTGGAGACTTGGTGGAACTCCACATACCTGATGCTTGAGAGGCTGGTGGAACAACAGAAAGCCATCCATGAGATGGCCTTGCCCAGGGAGATCAGGATCAGCGGCCTCCTGAACAGAGCTGAGTGGGATACCATCTTCCAGATCTTGGTGGTCCTCAAACCATTCCTCGAGGCCACCAAGAGCCTCAGCACTGCTGATGCCCTCCTTAGTCTGGAGATTTCCATAGTGAGGGAACTTCAGATCCAAATGGAGAGCTTCCAGGGGATCAATGTTCCTGGCTGGGGCGGGCCACTGTCACCAGACATGCAGGCACTGGTGAGGCTGTTGAAAGAGGGCATCAGGAAACGGCTTGATCCCTTGTGGTCCAGTACAGTCCATGTGCTGGCTGGCATGTGTGACCCAAGGGTAAAGGGCACCATATGTAGCAGCCAAACACTAAATCAGTGGATGGAGGTGCTGGTAAAGTAAGTCAGAGAGGCAGAATGGTGGAGGTGAGGGGATGTGGAACAGGGGGATCCACTGTCTCATGCTAGCCCGCCATCCATGAGCCAGTATTGTCCTCCACCACAGGTGCTGCCAATATGGGCTAAGGACATGGCTTTTATGGTGGGGTCCAGAGCCACCAGACCCCAGCATCAGGCAGGTAGCACTCACACCTTGGTGGCTGCCTATCCTGCCGAGGATGTAGAGTTCCTGCTGTGTGACCCCTTGGCTTACTGGGCAAGCTGCATCCAGGTGTGGCCGGATCTGGTCACAGTTTCCCGGGAACACCTCTGCTGTCCACAGACCAGTGTGCCAAGAGAGAGGGTGTTCAGCTTCGCTGGAGATGTAGTGACTTCCCACCGCACCTGTTTGGATGCTGGTTTGGTGGAGCAGCTGGTGTTCCTGGAGGTGAACCTGCCGCTGTTGGAGTTCTCCCATCTCCAGGTGCAGACAGACTGAATGCTACCCTCCTCACTCCATCCACACCTATTTCCTTTTTTCACTTTTTAAAAAACCAGGTAATGCCCTGCTCTCAGCTGGAGGGGGCACTAACTGCATCACCAGCCAGCAGGGGAAGAACATGTCCCTGCTGAGCTTGTTCCCCTGCCAGTATGAACTTGGAGGTATGGAATGGAGCTATGGGGAAGGAGGAGGCCCCAGATCCTGGGCATGACCACTAAAACTGAACCCTGCCAGGGTAGGGAGGTCTGGTGGGACTGCGGATGACCAGTAGCATCAGCAGCAGCATCAAAGGTACCCAAATAGAACTGTCACAGAGCCTTTCTTTTTATAAAGGAATTGACAGCAAGAATTAAAGACATTGTGTTGTGTTGGACATATGATGTTACTCATGGTGTGTGATGGCTTATCTTGTGTTTTTATGTCTATATGTTTATTATGAAAAAAAGGAGTACTTAAAAAATATATCTTTGGAAGCGTTAGGGTTGAAAACCCTTTTGTCAGGCTGAGGAAGTACCTGCAGTTGGTGTGTCTCCTGGTCCTGGATGGAAGGAATAGTAAAGAAGCCAGAGGCCAGTCTGGTACACAATGCAGGCAAGAAATCCAGTCAGTGAAAATGGAAATGGAGGCGTCAGAGGGTGAGGGACAGGCTGGAGTGGTGGGTGGCAGGGAAAGGGGGATGTAGCAGTGCAGGAAAAAGTGCAGAGGTACCTGGGGAGTCAGAAGTCTGGCAGGTTGCAGTGTGTCAGAATTCCACTGCCTAATCTACATTGAGTCCATAAGTTTCTGTATCTAGGAGACTGATGAAGTGAAGTTCATAGGTCCAGCTGTGAAAAGTAGTTTGTAATTTGTTCCCTCTCAGGATCAGGCCTGAGAGACTGGAGGAAGAGTATTTTTTTGGTGAGGAATGTGCCCCCACAGGTAGTTGGATATTGTTGTCTGTGTTAGATTCTGGTGTGCAGTTTGTGGGGGTACTAGATATAGTTGGCAGGTTTTGTGTTTTGAGCTGTAGGAAGTTGGCTTCAGTTTTGGTGATGAGGTTAGGTGCTTGTTTGAATGTACAAACCACTTGTCAGAGCTGGGCCTATGAACTGCACTTCATCAGCCTCCTAGGTAGTAGGTACAGGAACTAATGGGCTCAATATACACAATGGAGTTCTGGCACACTGCGACCTGCCGGACATCTGACTCCCCAGGTACCTCTGCACTTTTACCTGCGCTGCTACATCCCCATTTCTCCCTGCCCCCCCCCCTCCCTCCCCAGCCTGTCCCTCACCCCCTGATGCCTCCATTTACATTTTCACTAAGTGGCTTTCTTCTCTGTATTGCATGCCAGGCCAGCCTCTGGCTTCTTTACTATTCCTTCCATCCAGGACCAGGACACACACCAACTGCAGGTACTTCCTCAGCCTGACAAAGGATTTTTCAACCTGAAAGCTTCCTAAGATATATTTCTCTAACTATTCTGGGTTTTTTTTCATAATAACCATATAAACTGTGGCAGGGTACTGTTGGTGCCTGCCTCTTTAAGGGCTGAGCCAAGCAGCCAGCAGGTGCTTTATTGTGGCAGACATTTTAGATCTCTGGCTGCCTTTATAAACAGAGCAGTTCACTGCTGGCAGGCCAGGAAGAAACGCCGCCTGGCTGCAAGTTTGTCAAGCAGCCAGCAGGTGCTTTATTGTGGCAGACATTTTAGATCTCTGGCTGCCTTTATAAACAGAGCAGTTCACTGCTGGCAGGCCAGGAAGAAACGCCGCCTGGCTGCAAGTTTGTATGCAACATCCTGGGGGTAAGGGCAGGAGCTGTAGGGGGTGGTTTGGAGGCTCCTGGTCCTGGGCATGACCTAAAACTGTACTCTGATGGGAGTGGGTGGCCTGGTGGGGCTCTCCGTGGTATGGGAGCCCACAGAAAATGCCAGGCCAGTTACCACCCTGGTGAAAGGCGAGTAGGGGTGCCTTAGCCCCAACCCTCACCTTGGGGTGGGTTACATGAACCATCTGATCCAGGGAAGGCCACGTTAGCTTCAGGAAGCACCTGAGCCTGCTGGGGTGAGTGACCCTGCAGGGCAAGGCATGCTTCATGAAGCACCTGAGCTGGGAATGGGGGACCCCAATCCCTGAGTGCAGGCAGGAGGCACAGACCCAACCAAGGGACCTGACTGGTCAATGCTGGGACCAGGACTCAGATAGGGGTCAAAAGGGCCAGGAGCCTACCATGAGGGATGCCCATATAGAGTGAAGAAGCTCATATAGACACCCATATAGAGTGAAGAAGCTCTTGATTGACCTGAGACGGGGCCAGGGCTTAAAGGGAAGACGATGATCCCAAGGAAGGGGCCACAGCTAATGGGTGAAGGGGACGGTTGAGTTGACTGCCTGAAATGCCATCTGCGAGGCTTGGGCTGTGGTATAGGGGAGGAACAGAGCCACGGATAGCATTCCCTGGCATTGGGGCAAGAATGGGCAGCCTCCCATCTAATTAACACCTCAGTTATGTTCCATCAAGGTGTGGCAAGCGAGACAAGTGGGCAGCGTGCCCAGAGGCAGGTGGGGAAAGTAGCACTGTGGCTAGTCAGGGAGCACCACTTTGCCACAAACATAAAAACACAAGATAAGCCATCATACACACTGTGAGTAACATATATCCATCCAATACAATTTCTTTACTTCTTGCTGCCGATTTCTTTATAACAAGAAAGGCTCTGTGATAGTTCTGTTTGGCTACCTTAGATGCTGCTGGTGCTATTCCTGTTGAGTCACCTATGTTATTTTTACCTGCTCCCATTTATAGTGGTGGACTAAGATGAGGCTGTAGAGGAGGAGGAGGCCTCACTGGGGCACAATGCCATGTTGTGAAGAGGCCCCAGAGCCAGCAAGGGTTCACCTGAACACAAATATACACTGCCCCCCCCCACCCCCCCCCCCCCCCCCCCCCCCGCCATACACACACACAGAGTTGCACAGTGAGGGTACACCTGACTAACACACAGTAGGTGTTCCTACTTGAGAGGAAAGAAGGGCCTGACAGTTCTGTTTGGCTACCTTAGATGCTGTTGGTGCTATTGCTGTTGAGTCACCTACATTATTTTTATCTGCTGTCGTTTACAGTGGTGGACTGGACTGAGGCTGTAGGGGAGGAAGCCCCCACACTGGGGTACACTGCCATGTTGTGCAGAGGCCCCAGCACCAGGAAGAATGCACCTGAAAACATGCACACTGTCACCCACCCATGTTACGAGTTTTGCCTGTCAACAGCCAGAGGTGGAGGGCTCCAGAACCCAGAGTCCCCCAACACCTATCTTGTTGAGCAGGCTCTGTGGCCACAGCAGGGCCTAGCAGCCAGGCCTGCAGTGGTTCCCCCCACTCTGCCCAAAGATTAACACAGTTGCACAAGCACCCACGTCACGAGTTTTGCCTGTCAACAGCCAGAGGTGCAGGGCCCCAAAACCCAGAGTCCCCCTGCACCTATCTTGTTGAGAGCTGGCAGGCTTCATGGCCACAGCAGGGGTTAGCATGCCTGCAGCTTTCACCCTGCTGTGCCTTAACACAAACAGTGTCACCCATGTCATGAGTTTTGCTTGTCTGCAGCTTCAGGTGCAATTTCCCTGAACTCCCTGCACCTGTCTCCTTGAAACTTGGCAGGCTTCATTGCCTCAGCAGGGGCTAGCAAGCCTGCAGTTTTGACCTCACTGTGGCTTCGTGCATACACATGACACAAGTTTTGCTCTCAAGATTTTGAGGTGCAGTTTCTCCAAACCCCCTGCACCTATCTCTTTGAAATTTGGCAGGCTTCATGCCCTCAGAAGGGGATACCATTCCTGCCAGGTACATCAACATCAGGCCAGAAATGACAAAGTTATAGCTTGTTTTGACCTTCCCCATTATATCCTATGGGTGAAATGTCGAAAGAGGCTCAAAACGTGAAACTGTTTCAATGGAACGACATGGAACAGCCGTTTTGACTTGAAACAAAGTCAAAATGAAACACTGTTCCATTGAACTGTCAAAACGCTGATCGAAATGGAACACTTCCATTTCACACAGCCCTAATAATATACTTTTATCTGGCTATTTCAACTGTTAGACAAAATATTGGTTTCTCAGTGGTTTGGTCAAAATAAGCACCATGAAATTATAAACATAATGTAAAACTTGTTTCATTCAATGGTTTTCCTGTAAAACACTGACCATTCCTCACAAGCTAAAATCTTGACACCATTTTTTCCTGAAAAGAAAATGAAGATCCCTAAGAATCCAATAGACATTGTAGAATCAGCATGTTTTATGGATCATGGCTCGCTGTTGGATGAAGCATGCAGAATGAATTTAGAATCCTTTTACTTTGTTGTTGTTGTTTGTTTATCAATAGTGTATTGGCATATCTGGGAGTTGTCATTGAAATATGCAAATTTAAGTGAGATAAATAGCAAACTGAATCTAGAAACTTATGTTCTTGATGCTTTATCTGAAGTAACAGTAACTTAGTGATGAAATGCATCTGTTTCAGGAGGTGTTGCCCTCTATATAAAGGTCCACACTTCTTTAGAGGCACAGTACAAAGTGGAAGATATGTCTATTGTTAAAAACTTCTGGATAAAGGTCAGAGGGGAGAGCAGGTCCTGATGAGCATGTGCTATAGGCTTCCAAATCAGGAGGAGGAAATGGATAAGGCCTTTTAAAACAATTGTTGGAAGCTTATGTATTACAGGACCTGGTTCTCATGGAGGACTTGAATTACTAAGACATCTGCTGGGAGGGAAACGCAGCAGTGCATAAGTGGTCCAGCAAATCCCTGGAGTGTGTTGGGAGATAACTTTTTGATACAGATAAAATCATACAGTCATAGTGTAGCAAGGTGCTGACCCTGGACCCTGCTACACCTGCTCCTTGAGAGGTATCTGGCTGGGAAGTATGGCTTCTGGTATGCCCGAAGCCAAGGGAAAAAAACAGTCTGGTGCCAAAGGGTTTAAGCTGGCAGGCAGGTGCAGCTGAGGCCGGCTCCCATAGGACACTGGGAGTTAGCAGTCCATCTTATGTGAGCCCCTGGAAAGGGGAAAGTGAGGGGAGCAGTTACCTCACTGCTGGCGCAGAAGCATTAACTGAGAGCGGAGACTGGGGAAAGATTCGAACCAGAAAAAGGAGAAGGTGAGAGACTGACACCAAGGCAGCTGCCCAAACAAGAATCCATAAGGGTATTGGGCTCACCCCAACCTGACAGAGTAGAAATCATGCCCAAGAGGGTGAAGGGAGTCCCAGTCCACCCCAAAGGTGAGCGCATGCCGTGATTGCAAATTGATTTAAAGAGACAGGACAAAGAAAATGAGAAATTGATATGAAGTGATGATGACTGCAGACTGGATTATTTAAATGGTTAAAATTAATTTAAGTTTGATTGAGAGAAGATTAATTGATATTAGAGGTCTATCAAACTAATGAGGACCAAGACTTGATCAAGAACTGTGTGTGTATGAATCAATTATCCCAGAGCAAACCCAGTTGAGAAGACAGGGCAATTAATAATTGATTTGAGCTGACTTAATCCATGACTTAACTCATCAAGGACTAATAGTGCCCTGTTTAGTCAAGGGACTGGAGAGACCCAAAGCTAGGGGGTAAAGACCCACTTAAGTAGATGTAAGAAGGAGTAGGCCTATAAGCTATTAACAGATTTGGTGGGTGGAATGAACCAAAGAGAGAATCCCAGATGAAATCCCAAAGTGAAACCCTGATACCCAAAATCTGATTAGGTGTGTTGGACCAGGGTGTAGGGGAGGAGGAGCTCTGTGCATACACCTTACAGGCTTCCACCATTTCAACCCCCTAACGAGACATCTGCCTCTCTTTTTCTTTACCACTAACATCCTAGCATGGCAGGTGGAAAAAAAAGAAACAGTGGAGAAGTGAGGAGGTGGCAAGCAACAGTTAAAGGTGTGATGGCTTACACAAAGAAAATTAAGGTTGGTAGGAATCTTAGGAGGTCATTTAGTTCAACCCTCTGCTCAAAGCAAGACCATTTCTAACTATATCATCCCAGCCAAGGATTCGACTAACTGGGTGCATCTACATAAGACACTTTATTGAGCATTAGACTAATCTAATGCACAGTAAAGCATCACCGTTTACATGTCCATGGTAATTACTGCACATTAGGTTAGTATAAAATGCCATTTGCTAGTACCTATACATATAGGTACTAAAAAAACGGTGCATTAATTAACATACATTAGTGCATGTTTGGGTGCTGACCAGGAGCAATTTGCTGTCCGTCTGTCAGCCCAGGCAGCAAGGGGCCACAACTCTTGCCTGGGTAAACCCCAAGCTCCAGGGACAACTGTGCCAAGCTTGGGATTAGCAAGGGCTGTCTGAGGACAATTTGTGGATGACCTGAAGGGGTGAAGGCCATGGAGATCAGTGTGATGGCAGGCACACTGTGTCAAGAATAGGGAGCCAGGATCTGTGCCTGCTCTGTTCTCCCCCACTCTTCAAACAGCCTCGTGTCATGTTCAGGGCTCATTTATCTGGAGGTGGCTGAGAACGTTTCTGTTCCTGCAGTTGAAGTGAAAACTAATGGGCTAGCCCCTGGCCCAGGGGCAGCTTCCCAGCCGCTGAAGCCAAGAGCAGCTCTTCCTGCCCCTCAGGGCTGCAAGCCCATCTCTGAGCTGGCTGCTTGCACACACCAAAACATGTGAAGCTGCCCATGCAGCACATGTGGCTAATGCCAAGGTGCCATGGGAAGCCACCTGGGACTGACAGTGCCTCTCCCCTGCCTACCTTCCCGCACCCTGGAGGAGTGCCAGGCTAGCTATCCTGCTGAGATGTGCTGATTTCTAGCACCTGTATCTACAGGTACTAGAAAATGGTGCTTTAAACTAATCTAAAGTGCAGCAATTGTTGCACATGTGTAGATGGTGATGCTTTACTGTGCATTAAACTAGTTTAATGTGCAGTAAAGTGTCTCATGTAGATCTTCCTGGTTAGACAAAGCCTTGGCTGGGATGATGTAGCTGGGGATGGTCCTGCTTTCAGTAGAGGGTTGGACTAAATGACCTCCTGAGATCCCTTCCAACCCTAATTTTCTGTGTATAAGCAGTCACTCCCTTAACCATTGCTTGCCACCTCATCACTGCTCCTCTGAAGTGCCATTTCCCTTCTTTGCAACAAGTACACACTGTTGGCTCATATTCAGCTTATTGTTCACTGTAACCCCAGGTCCTTTTCTCCAGAGTTGCTGCTTAGCCAGTTGGCCCCCAGCCTGTACTGGTGCATGGGTTTGTTCCACCATAACTGCAGGACTCTGCCCTTGTCCATATTGAACTTCATGAGATTTGTTTTGGTCCATTCCTCCAATTTGTCTAGATCTCTCTGAATCCTAGCCCTACCCTCCAGCATATCTACTACTTCTCCCATCTTAGTGTCATCTGCAGACTTGCTGAGGGTGCACTCCATCCTATCTTCCAAGTTGCTGATGAAAATATTAAACAAAACTGGCCTCAGAACTCAACTTGATACAGAGCTAATCATATCATCATAGAAGGCAATTAGATTGGTCAGGCATGACTTGCCCTTGTTGAATCCATGCTGACTATTTCTAATCACTTTCATGATGATAAATGATAGAGGTGATAGATGATAGAGAGGCCAGCTTGGCAGGGAGCTCTTGATCAATTGCTCGGAACACGGAAGATTGCATTGAGAATGTCAAGGTGGAACATAACCTGGGTGATGGTGACCATGAAATTATAGAGTTCAGTATCCAAAGGGGAGGAGGGAAGGAGAGTAGCAGAGTAAGGACACTGGAATTTGGAAGAGAAAACTTCAAAAACTCAGATGCCTGGTGGGCAGGATCCCTTGGGAGCCAACTGTGAGGGACAAAGGAGTCCAGGAGAGCTAGCTGTACTTTAAGGAGTTCAAAGTAGTGTACATTTAAGGATGCAAGAGCAAGTATACCAAATATAATGGAAGAATGAGAAGTGCAACAGGAGATCAGCCTGGCTAGACAGTAATGTCTTCAATGAGTTGAAACTCCAAAAGCAATCCTATTAAAAATGGAAATGTGGTCATAGTACTAGGGAAGAGTATGTCCATGTTGCATGGGCACAAAGACAGACAATTAGGGAGGCCAAGGCCTGATTTGATATGCAGCTGGTAAGGGACATAAAAGGCAATAAAAACGGATTCTACAAGTATGTCAAAAGTTAAGAGGAAGAGAAACCATAGATCCCTTATGGAATATGGAATACAATCTAGTTATGGATGATGCAGAAAATGATGAAGTATTTAATGCCTTTTTTACTTCAGTCTCCACAAATAGGGGCAGGTACCAGATGACAAGCCTACTTGGCAGAAAAGGTAGGCAAGGAGATAAGACTATAGTAGTAGAAGAATAGGTTCAGGATTGCTTAGAGAAGCTATATGACTTCAAGTTGGCAGGGCTAGATGGGATAGATACCCCCTAGAATACTTAAATTATTGGATGAGGTGATTTCAGAGCCAGGGGCTAACATCTTTGAGACCTTTTGGAGGTCAGGTGCCCATCTTTAAGAAAGGGAAGAAGGAGGATCTGGAGAACTACATACCAGTCAGTCTGACCTCAATACCTGGAAAGATCATGGAGTAGGTCCTCAAGAAATCTATTGTGAATCACCTAGAGGGGAACAAAGTGATCAGGAACAGCCAAGACAGATTCACCAAGAGCAACTCATGCCTAACCAGCCTGATTTCTTTCTTTGATAAGGTGACAGGCTTTGTGGATAGGGAGAGAGCAGTGGATGTGATATGGCTTGACATTAATGGGGCTTTTGACACTGTCTCCTATGACATTCTCATTAACAAACTAAGAACATATAGACAAAATGAAAGTGCTTTAAGCTGGATATATAACTGGTTGGATCATCATAACTAGTCATCAGTAGCTCAATGTCTAATTGGGAGGAGGTATCAAGTGGAGTTTCCCAGGGGTCTGTCCTGGGTCTGGTGTTGTTTAATATTTTCATCAATGATTTATATTATGAGATTGAGTGCATGCCTAGAGAATTTGTGGATGACACCAAGATGGGTGGATTTGTAGACACTCCCAGGTTAGTAGTCAGAATGATTTCGATAGACTGGAGAAATGGTTCACAATCAATCAGATGAGATTCAGCAAGGATGAGTGCAAAGCCCTGCACTTAGGATGGGAAAAATGCATGCAGAAATACAGACTGGGGAATGACTGGCTAGGTGACAATACTGCAGAGAAGGACCTGGTGGTTACAGTGGACCATAAGCCAGACTAACTCTTCCATCTGCCTCTGTCTCAGCGGGCTGCCTGTCTCTGGGGGCCTTATGAAAAGAGGCTGAAAGCCATGGGACTCTTTAGCCTGGAAAAGTGTAGGCTCAGGGGTGACAGCCTATAAGTACTTCTGGGGTGTGCATCAGGATCTGGGGGAATGTCTGTTCACCAGAGCACACCAAGGGATGACAAGGACCAGCAGTCACAGACTCCTCCAAGACCGTTTTAGGCTGAACATAAGGAAAAACTTCTTTACTGTCCAAACCCCCAAGGCCTGGAACAGGCTCCCTCCAGAGGTGGTGCAAGCACCTACTTTGGACTCCTTTAAGAAGTGTTGGATGCTTATCTTGCTGGGATCCTATGACCTTACCTGACTTCCTGCCCTTGGGGCAGGGGGCTGGACTCGATGATCTCCCGAGGTCCCTTCCAGCCCTAATGTCTGAATTTCATAGATTTCATAGATTTCATAGACATTAGGGCTGGAAGGGACCTCGGAAGATCATCGAGTCCAGCCTCC
>NW_005842472.1:227322-233145 GCF_000455745.1 Alligator sinensis | reverse complement strand
CTCTTCTCTGGACTCTCTCAAGCTTCTCCACATCCTTTTTGAATTGTGGAGCCCCAAACTGGACGCAGTACTCCAGCTGCGGCCTCACCAAGGCCGAGTACAAGGGGAGAATGACGTCCCGGGATTTGCTTGAGAAGCATCTATGGATGCAAGCCAGCATTTTGGTCGCTTTACTAGCTGCAGTATTGCATTGCAGGCTCATGTTCATCTTGTGGTCAATGATGACCCCCAAGTCTCTTTCTTCCATAGTGCTAGCCAGCGTAGCACTGCCGAGCCTATCAGGATGCTGTGGGTTTTTCTTCCCAAGGTGGAGAACCTTGCATTTACCGGCGTTGAACACCATCAGATTCTCATCTGCCCGCTTGCTGAGCCTGTCCAGGTCAGCCTGGATCACCCGCCTGTCTTCTGGTGTGGATGCTTTGCCCCAAAGTTTGGTGTCATTGGTGAACTTGGCCAGTCCGCTTCTGACTCCAGTGTCCACATCAAAGTCCAGTGGACATCAAAGTCAGTGTCCACATGAAATCTATGAATATGAGCCAATAGTGTACTACTGCTAAAAAACAAACAAGCAAAGAAACAAAAAAACCCAACAACAACCTACTGGCTTATATTAACAGGAGTGTAACTTGCAGATCAAGGGACATGATGTATCCACTCTATTCAGCACTGGTGAGGCCTCACCTAAGTATTGTGTCCAGTTTTGGGCCTCACACTTCAAGAAGGATGTGAACAGTTTGGAAAGTGAAAAGCAACAAAAATTGATTAGGGGCCTGGGAGGAAAGACTTATGAGGAAGGCAGAAAGAGCTGGGGCTATGTTAGTCTGGAGAAGAAAGACTGAGGCAGGGATTTGACAACAGTCTTAAATCCTGAAGAGCAATTACAGCGAGCATGGAAATGGGCTTTTCTCTGTGGCTGCATGGGATAGAACTAGGAGTAATGGCCTTCAGCTATGGCAGGGAAAATATAGGTTGGAGATTAGGAGGAACTTTCTGACTATGCAGGTGGTAAGGCATTTGAACAGGCTACCTAGAGAAGTTATGGAATCTCCATTCTTGTAAATTTTCAAGACGGTTGGGATGGTTTAGTCAGAATCTTGCCCTGAGCAGAGGGGTGGAGTACAGGAAATCCCTTTTAACACTACTTTCCTGTGATCCATGGATCCGTTCCATTATTTTTTCATTGTTTTCCATCTTTCATTTTTATTAAGTCTCTTAACTGTCCTAGAAAATGTTATATAGTATGCTAAACTCTGTCATACTGTTGACATCCCATGCTGTGCATAGAGTTAAGTTTGCCCAGTATGCTTTATATTATGTTGGGTGTTTCTCTTTACAAACAATAAAAGAAAGGGACTACTTCCAAAAGATTTTGGGTACAGTTGCTTTTTTTAGTGGGATTAAACAGCTGTAAATAAAAGGAAATAGAGCAGTCCATTACCAGTAGGTTAAGGACTGTGTAGTTTGCTTGGAAATAAAACCGATTAGAATATTAGAAACTAAATAAACACAACTTCTGCACTTCTACAGTGTAGTAGCATGGAAAGTATAATACAGATTCCTTTCCAGCATGTCACAATCCAGATTAGAGAGGTCCTGTTTAAGGTCAATAATGCGAGTCATTTTCTCACCTACATGTTCTTGGTGCCTTTGATAAGGAGTTTGTGATGTGGGAGTAGAGACTCTGTTAAAAGGTTATAATTGTAGATTAGGCAAGTAGGTCATCTTCATTATAGCATTTTCTATCCAGCCATTTTTGCCACCTCCTGTATATGCATTATGAAACACTTTACTTAATCAAATGGCATTTATTTTCTTCATGTGAGTTGTCAGCAGGATTTGAGCCTCTGACCTTAACATCTTGAAAACAGACCTCTTCTGTACGAACTGGAAGAGTAATAGCAGAACTTTTCTAACAGCCCCAATGACCACTAGAGGGCAATGTGACACAGTTGGCCGGGGGGTTACACTACTAATGATTAGTACTATTATGTTGAAAGTCAGAATGCCAGTGTCATATTCTTTGGCAGAGATGTCCAATGGCTTGAACAATGGTTACAGTTAGCATAGTTAACTGCATGCATTTCACATACTCTGAAATGGTGTGGTAAAGCTGTCAAGACGTGTGTTATACTAAATCTAAAATCTGTTTCTAGCTTTTATTAAATTTAGACCGATGCTTACTCCTGTTATGATTCTTGGTAGTGCTTTAGCTTTGTTTCTTTTTCTGTTAAAGTAATATCCCAAGATACTATATATAATTTACTATGCTGTAATGGAGTTGCTGCTTCCCAGACAATTGAGTTTAGGGTTTCAAACTTAAATGGCCTCAAACAGCTGGATTTAAATAGTATCCAGACTTCCAATGTGCACATCACTATCCTCAGGTGCCAGAGCAGCGTGAGGTGTGGAGGATCTGCTCCTTGAGTTACTCTGAGCACCTCCTCAGCATCATAAACTGATCAAGAAATGTACAAGAACTTGAGGCATGAACCCTACCAGGTGAACTATATAAGCTCCACTATGATTAATAGGGTTCAACATTGTGGTTGGGTTCTACCAGCTATATGAACTTGTTAAATGAGGTCCTTAGGTGGAGCCGGGCATTGACTGCATTGCATACTGAGCTCATAGAATACACGGTGTGGGGGATAGCTAGCAGTAAAGTATTTTAAAAATACTTTTGTCATTTCCAAGCTACAACAGGGAAAAAGAAAGTTGCTGGTAGTACATTATTGGTTGTTTTTTTGGGGGGGGAACCTCTCCTGAAAAATGAGGGCCATATTGTGCAAATGTACACATAATACATGAGTGCTGCCATGAAAAAAATAGTATTTGTTACTTTGCCCCATGCTTGTCACCTGTTGCTCACTTTAGACCTCAATTTCCCCCTCTTTTGCAATAACCCCAAATTTCCATTGCTGTTTATATTGTAAGTAAAGCAAACGTTTCTTTTTTTTTTTAAAAAAAAGCCAGATAAACCAAACTGAGGCTTAGGTTCTACTATATAGTGTTTGTGAACTGATATTTCTAGTACACATAAGTCATTGATGATTCTTTGCCATAGGGGTAGGCAAGTATGTGCTATCTTTGACAAGGCCTACAAATTTTAATTAACTTGAGCAGTATTTCTTTTGACACATTGCCAGTGGTTTTAGCTTAATCAAGAAGCTCCATTCATACCGCTAGAGTTATACAGTAAATCCACTATAGCGGTGCCTACTGTTTGTAATCATAATGAATATGCTTGTTTAACTTTAAAGGTGATGGGAGGGTGGGGGATTTGGGGAAGTTAGGGATAAATGTATTGGCCAGCATGTAAACAAATTTCAAACTGCTAGCTATGTTCCTTCACTCCAACAAACTTGTACTTTGAACCCTTTTTCCCAGGTCAAAACCTGATGATTAATTTTTAATTTTAGAGCATAGTGCTAAGCTTATTGGCTTAGGTCTAAGCTTTAGAGAGGGATTTATAAATATGCTCTAATCCTTGGGAACCTGTTTCTAACTAATGATGTTTCAAATGTGATGAAAATCCAAAACTTCTTAGAAAGAAAAGGTGTCAAAGCTGAAACAAATGAATGAAATGCATTGGTTGTGTCTGTCCCTGTGTTGTTGTAATTATATTTCTAAACAATGAAAAAGATTTATTAGAGGAAGATTTTGCAGCATTTCCTAAGGGTGTTCAAGACCAGAAATCATTTAATTTCTCCTAAACCAACACTTTGGGTTTGTAGTCAATCAAATCACAGTCCTGGAGATTAGGATGAAGGCCACGTATAGTGGCATTGAAAAAAGTCAGCAATATGGTATCTGCAGATGATCTTATGCTTCAAGTGGCTGAAATCACTGGAAAGGCTAGGAGCTACACCAGTACTGGTACTTAAACATACAGCTGTAGACACAGCAAATTCAGCAGTCTCAGCTGGAGGTGACACCTCTCTGTAGTCAGGTTCTCATCTGGGAAGAAGGGGTCAAGGTTGCTAGCAAACTGGAGGTGAAAAGTCACTTTGAGATTGCTGTGTAGTCATTTAAGGAAAGTGACTAGTCAGTCAGGCAAGAATCTAAAAATACATACCACTTGGTGAATGCATGTCTTAAAGTGTTTATGGGATGGGGGTAAAACAACATCATTTTGGCCAGGTCTAAATGTAGAGTACCCTCTCCTTCCAACCAGGGTAACTTCTACCTTGCCTGGATTGAGTCTGACCCAGCTGTTACCCCACTATCACTTCAGTAGTGATGGCTCTTGCATCAGAGGAGATAATGGTGAGTGTCACTGACATATTTGCAGCTGAGCGGTTGGTTTCTGAAGTGAATACTTAAGAGAAAAAGCACAGTATGGATCCCACTGCTGAAAAGCAGTACTTGCTTTCTGTGCTTTCAGACCTGAGAGAGATAGCTGGCAGAGGGAGGGGGGAGCTGAGTGTAGTGCCCTGTTACAAACAGCAGAGCTGATGAGGCCTCAAAGTTGTAGAGAGGCATAATTAGGAGCAAGGCACAGACAGGTACACTCTGCTTGTCCAATACCTGACTCCATGCAGATTTTAAAGATAGGACAGTTTTGTAGAGCTACTGAACCATTTCTTCCTGTAGGGGACTGGTGCCTTCCCTTGATTCTGGAGTGTAAGTGACTTCCCAGCCAACTCCTCTGTTGGCACTTGAATTCCTTATTGAATCTAGGCATTGTGGCCAGTGTTACGCAGGCATGAGCCCACTTGTCCATTATGCTACTACATAAGGACAATGCAATTGGCTGTTTATGTAACAACATGTCAATATGTCAGCACACCAAGACTTGATTTGTGTCCAGAAGTGGATATCACATGAAAATGACCAATTGTATATAAAGTAACTCAATATAAAACCACAGAAAAAAAAGTTTTATTCTAAACAAATTGTCAGCCAGCTCGGGTTGCCTTATTCCCAGGTGGGAGTTGGATCAGAATCGGACTTCACATGCGTGAGCTCTTCACTGGTAAGCCAATCTGGTAACTTGCATGTTGAGCGTAACTATGGTGGTTTTTGATAGTTTTCATAAGGGAGAAGGTGGCGGTGGCAGTACCGGTTCTGTAGTAGATCTGGGCCTCCAACTATCCAGAACATTATTAAACAAAACGAAGGAGTGGAAACTGCATCTAGTCCATACTACTGGGTCCAGTCCACTCAGATTTTACTAACTGAAGTTAATCTAGTGTGGTTTATTTCCAGCCCTTCCACCCCTTTTTTTTTTTTTTTAAAGCCCTTTCTTACGGATTTGTTTGGAAAACTGCAAATTTGACTTAAGCTCGATTTTTCATGGAAAAGGTTTAAAAAGGGACACACAGGCCTTCAGGGTCAACTTGAACCTGGCTTGCGGGCAGGACCTGGAGCTGGGCTCCGGTTGCGCTCCTCGGGCTGAGCAGCTGCGAGTAGAAGCAGCCGCATTCTTCACGGAGGCCCCAGTCGCGGAGCCTACTCCCACTGCACAACCTGAGGGGCAGCGCCTGGCAATGGGCCTGGTGACCCGCTCCCACCTCTGTCGTCTACAGCTGGCTCCTGCTAAGGGCTAGCCTTTGACCCCTTTCGTTGCCCCGGGTGCCAGCTCCCAGCCTCTCATTTCAGCCTGGCTTGCCGCCTCATCCCTGCTGGGGGCTCAGGCCGTTCCCTCCTGCCCTGCCTGCGCCGTCAACCCCCCGTAGGAAGCTCCTAAAGCTCCTGGCCGTGCAGGTGGAGGTGGGCGCCGGCGGCCTCGGGTGCGCATCTGCCGCGCTCAGGGAAAGCGGCCCCGCGCGGCGGCAGGAGCGCGGCTGTCCCGTCGGGGGGGGGCTCCTCGCAACAATGGGC
>NW_005842472.1:184079-226896 GCF_000455745.1 Alligator sinensis | reverse complement strand
ACAAGTGTACCTGCAGCGCCGCCGCCGTGGACTGCCACGGCCTGGGGCTGCGAGCGGTGCCGAGGGACGTGCCCCGGAGCGCCGAGAGACTGTGAGTACCGGGCCGGGCCGGGGGGTTCAGCGTCGCGCTCCTTCCCGGCCGCCGATGGCTCCAGAAGCTGAAGCCGCGTCCCCGCATGTCTCCCGAGGGCCCCGGCGGGGCTGGTCCGTGCTGGGAGCCCTGCAGGGTCGAGGCAATGGACTGGCATTGCCCACCTGGGGGCCGCACCTGGGGGCGCCTGCTGGTTCCTGACGGGCACGGTGACCGCATCCCCATGGAAACCTGCTCTCCTGCCCTGCCTTGAGCGCTGCGGGCTAGGCAGTGGTATTGAACCATCTCCGGTTTCTGCGGTAAAGTGAAAAAGCCGGGTGGGCGGTGGTGCAGGGAGCCTAGCTTCACCCTGTCCTCACCTCATCCCTCCGTATGCCCCAGGTAGGGTGGGTTGTGGAACAGCTGAGCGCTGCGAGTGGAGTGAGGAGTCCTGAGATCTCGCAGCCCTGCTTTTGTGAGCATCAGCTGCTCAGGGGAATAAAGAAGCGGTGACAAACTTCACTTCATCTCGAGCTCGCTCGCTTGAGATGCAGCGGTTCGCTTCTCTGATGTTGCTTAATATGTTGCACATGCATTTTTCAGATAGGCAGTGCCATAGAAATGCAGTACTGAAGGCTTTTCTGAAGTTCATGGCAACTCCTTATTTGGGTTCCACTGACAACACACCAAAGTGCAGTTCAACCTGTTTTGGAAGGTGCAGTTAATTATTCCCAAAGAACTTAAAAAACAAACAAACCCAAGCATGGTGCATGGAGTGACTGCCCACTGCATTTCAGTTTGGTCAGTGGTACAGTTCTATACAAGAAAGATTTCTTTTAGACATTTCATCTGATTTTCATCTGCCAGACTTTTAGTTTGATGCTAATTGAATGTTAGTAATCAGCTATTTACTTTTTGGAAAGGGTTAAGTTTGATTATTGAACAAAACTTTGACTTGAAACTCAGGGAGGTAGTCAGCAATAGAAGGAATTAAAGAGGCTAAGAAGTTGGAGCTCCTAGATTACTGAGACAGTGAGTAACAGTATCTCTATATCCAGCTCTAGATTCCCCAGAACAGTTCTCCTAGCTGAGATAAAATGCAAAGATTCAAGAGCTAGAAGCTGAAGCTTGTTAATTTCAGGCTAGAAGTAATGTTTCAGTATTAGAAAGGTCTGTGTCGGGTCAGAATGATTTGCCAAAGGGTGTGGTGGATTTGCTGTCACTTGAAGCCTAAGTCTAAAAATGTTTTAGCTCAGTTGCAAGTTAGAGTTTAAGCAGGTATTATTGGGTGAAATGCAATGGCTTGTGTTAAACCAAATGTTACGTTGAATGATGGTAATGGTCCCTTTGGGCCTTGCTATTAATATAAATGTGTAAAGGAACAAAATTTGAGGGGGGAAATGACATATAGGATACACCATACCTGAAATTTCTGGTATAGATTGCAAATTGAGACTATTCTAGCTTTTGTATATCTTTTATTTGTTGTGTGGAGTAACAAGCTTACTTCAAAGAGTAAACTATTGAGAATCCATATTGCAGGAAACTAACTATATTGTTAGTCATATCATGTCTAATTTTGATTTCTTTTTATTGCATAGTGTGTAAACAGAGAAGTTTCCAAATGGATGTATGTTTTTGTTGAAGTGGGATCCAAGCTTGCAAATTTGTCATGTAATAGTTTACTCATGTACAGTATTAACTAAAAGCATCAGGAGACTGCCAGGTAAAGAGGAATTTTGAGGATTGTCTAGTCAGTATATTAGTCCATATATTTTACTGGGGAATATCTATTTTTTATTTTGTAACTCATAGTCTTTTATTGGTTGCATAATATTTACAGAAATATGATGTTCTCAGAAATAAGTTTCATCTCAAATCCTTATTTTAAATTGCCCATAGTACAATATCTTTCTAAAGGTAGACTTGGTAATTACATTAACTTGAACTTCATTGACTAAATAAGTTTTATTACAATAAGTTGTGCATTCAAATTCCTTCAGGAGCTTATTCAGATGCCTTATTTTTTCTGCTTAATGCTTTTCAGTTATTTCTTTTGACACACGTATTCTTCACATTAGGTTATTGTCCAGGGCTTGAAATATCCTTTTAACATGCACATGTATCTTAGAGTCATCTTTGGCAGCTGCTATTGGTCTTAGCTTTTCCATTAACTCTAGAGTCTATCAAGGGACCTGACAGTGTAGTGAGCATTGAAATTTCAGTGGCATCTCTGGATAGACATTCTCATTCATATGTTTAGTCTTCATGTAGTATCTTTCACTATTTTTCTTTGAAACTAACCTGTGACTAGAGGAAGCATAAATGGTGCTTAAATGATAATGCTATTCCTGTTGCTAAGAGCAGGATGCAAATAGCTTTCGTTTTTCAAGATGCCCTGAGAAGTGTTTCATGTACTTCTTGATATCTGAGTGCCACTGAACTAATTCTGCATAAAAAGAATGCTTTGCTCTTTCTCCATCCAGGTAAGCTGTAGGCTGCACATGTCAGCTTTCTTGTTTTCATTTTAAATTCGCAGGAGATCTAACATTACCACTTAAGATATTTTCCCACCAAGCCCTTAGAGTTATGGTTGTACAAGCTTTACAGAATATTTGGGTTATTACGGCCAAGCTAAATATTATTTAAATTTGTGTGTTTTAAAACTACATCCAATGAAAGCTGAACTAAAAATATAATGAAGTCCCTGCCCTAACATGAGAGCAGTGCAGATCATGCAGTTGGGGGGCTCTAGGCTCGATAGGATCCTTTTTTTGAGTACATCTATGTTCAGGATGGTTGGCTAGTATAGAATAGGAACCCAAAACCGAACACTTGTACAAGTTGTGCATAAGGTAACTCAGTTTTTTTCAAGGAGATTAGTTCTCGACAAACAAAAACTGTTGCTTATACAGAACTTTAAAACTGGACAGCATAAGTCTTCCTGTATCAAAAGAAATGTGAAGTCACTGGTGTTTTTAGGAAAGTCAGTGCTTTGCCATTTCTAATAATGAATGTGAAACATAGACTTAAAAAAATAAAGTCTGGAAACTGCTTCTCTTGGAAAGGAAATTGTTGTTGGTAATTCTTTCCAAGGGCTACAATCTGTAGAGCAGTGAGTGGCCACGGAGACGATACGATCCTGAGGAAAGCTGGACTGAACTTTTTTTTTTGTTTTAACAATTTCATTTCCCACAGCATTTAAGCATAATAGCATCAAGTCTATATAATACAGCATGAAATGCAGAAATGCCTCAACAGTCTATGCTAGTCCCCTTTTCTTAGTGGTATTGCTTTGTTCCTGTACAAAGCTAAAGTAGCAAAAGATTTCACTGCAATTATTTTTATGGTGTAAAGATATAGCTGAACAGAGAAAATGAGTAATACCTGAAATGAAAACATTTACCTTGAAGTGCAGAGTAAATAAGAGTGGATTTATATTTGTACAGCGAAAAGAGCCCACATGTATAACATCCCTTCTATAAAAAAAAAAAAAAAAAAAAATCCAACAGGGGAAAAACGTGACAAATGATGTTTGACAATGGTATTATAAAAAATTAGAAAGTGGTTTGTTTATTTTTGGCTTTGGTTTACCCATAGAAATTTAAAGAATACCAGTGAACGGGTATACCACTCACATGGTGGAATGCCTTGGATTCTTTCATGTATTAAGTAGGCGCTGATCCCTCCCATGCTTAAATGAACACTTTCTGTTTGCATAGAAACATGAGCAAATCCCCAAAAAGTGAGTTTACTACTTAGGATACCTCCATGACAGGTATCCTAAGTAATGGAGCGAACTACTTGCTTAACAGCTTAATTGTTCAGCTGTTAACAAGTATTTGTGCAGTATGCTTGACCTTTCTAAATATTTGCAACTATTATTCAGCCAAGGACAAATAATGTGCTTAACTCTAATGAAGTATCATTATAGTATCTCT
The DNA here is from genome assembly GCF_000455745.1 of Alligator sinensis. Lineage (NCBI taxonomy): Eukaryota > Metazoa > Chordata > Crocodylia > Alligatoridae > Alligator > Alligator sinensis. The sequence goes on along the minus strand of NW_005842472.1, from coordinate 222,885 downwards.
CCGGTGATAGAAACTTAACAATCCATGTTAAGTTGTTCCTTACATTCTATCTTTTCTCCCAAATGCATCTTGGTATTACTTTGTATGTTTAGCTGACTGCCAGAGTGTACTTCATTTTCAGCAGTACTCTGTTTTTGTATTCACGGCTGTACCTCATATTATTTTCTCAGTAGAACCTTGACTGACTATTCAGGCCCTACGAGGGAGAGATGGTGCTATACTTGAAACTTAGTTGTGCAGATAAAACCATTCACAAAGCCAGTTTTGGTGTGAGGCAATCTGGCATTCACTTGCAAATTGTTTTAGTGAGGAAAAAAAATCTTCTCTGCTTGTTTGTAAGTTTACCCTTTGTATAAGGATCATGAAAGCAAAAGTTACAGTAAATCAAAAATTGCCTCATAACACCTTTTGCATAGAGACTTCACTTGATTTCTCATGGGGATGTGTATTGGGAAGTTTTTCATTTGAGATACACAAATGATTTATCTGCATAGTACTCCTGAAGATCATTTCCACTGTTTTGCTTTTTAATGCTGAAAGAATCGGAACAGATTATGTGCAACAGTTACAGGTGATGGATTTTATTAATTTCCTTTAGATAAAATTAGAACTGATAATGCACAATATGAAACTGGGCTCTGTACAGTGTCTATAATAATAGTAGCAATACAAATATGAAGATGGGGATCCTGAGGCACAAGTGCCTTGACTAGTTGAAGGTCAGTGGATCCACCTGACTGCATGGTACCATCTGTGGGCTGTTACCTACAAAAACTTAAGCCTGTCTGAACCAGTTAGTTTCTAAGGTGCCACCTTGCCCTGCCTTTTGTTCCTAGCGGAAGACAAATGAGAAACCTGGTTACAACTATTTCAGGCCAATATCCAGCTTCTCTAAATGTAGTGCTTGAGCTCATTTGATTCCTTAGTGGCCAGAATCTCCCATGAAAGAATATGTATGTACAAACTCATCTTAAAGTAAGTTAAACACTGGTATAACATTGGATGAATTTCTAGCAAAGAGGTTAGGGTCTGGACTACTTGGTGGTGATCAGGTATTGAGGGAAGGAGCGTGTGTTCTGAATTGGTAGAGTGAGTTTATCCTCCACAGTGACACGCCTCACTCTTACACTGTGCTTAAGTAGTTAATTTGAATGTCAATATTTAGGAACAATTTGGGCATTTAATCATCTGTTTATTATGGAGTGTTTGTATGGCCTGGGGTCTCTGTTATGTTATTATTAGGAGCCTACTGAATTCACAGCAGAAGTGCAGCAGCTCCTTTAATCTTGGAAGTTCCCCCACTCCCGCTCCCCCCTCCAGCTGAATGGCGGAGGGGCCCTGCTACTTGCTACTGATTGGCAAGGAGGCAAAAACTGGTTTTAAACATGGCACTGTTTTTGTCTCTCAGCCAGTTAGCAGCAAGCAGCAGCACCACTGGGGCCCCTCAGCCAATCAGCCACTTGGGGGGTAGGTGTGTGGTGAACCTGCAAGATTAAAGGAGCTGCTATGCAGCCTGCTTCCACCATGAATTTGGTAGGTCCCTAATTATCATGGTATTTTTGGTCTAAGAGTAGAGTTGCTGGAGTTGTATTTATTTTTCACCTGCTTCGTTTCTGTTCTTGCTATAGTTAATCTAAGCTCTTGTCTTGAATGTGTCACTGCAGTGTGTGTTTTACACACATTCAAATATTCTAAATACAGCATATAGATTCTGTCATGTTAATGTTCTAGTTTTTACAAACTCTTTTCAGTAAGAATTATTCATTTATTTATATAGCAGTAGCGTCTCAAACATTTTAAGGCTCCTTTTTGTAGACCATGTGCCAACTTTATTAGACATATGTGGTTCTGACTGAGAGAAACTTGCTGTCTAAGGAACTCATCCTGGTGGGGACCCCCCCCCCCCCAAAAAAAAAAAAAACAAACAACTTTTGATGTGCTTAATTTTACTGCCCTGACTTCCACACATTATCTTAAATGGCATACTTGTGCCCACAGGAAAGCTCTTGCATGCTTGCTGGATCAGGTCTCAGCCTATTATATTAGGTGCTTGTTGCTTAAATAGCAGAAGGGGCAGGAGGATTAGCATTGTGGTTATAATACCAATAATTATGAGGGGTTAGGAGTGTGCACAGATGTTCTCCTGAACAAATACTGAAACTTCAATAGGCATCCTAGGTCAACAGCAGAGCCAAGGTAGTCTGCCATCGGTATTGTCTCTGTTAGAGGAGAGTGCATCAAAAATGAAGTTGGCGTAGATGCGTTGGTTTTATTCCAGAGAGAATTTATTCTGTAGTAAGGAGCAGGCACATTATTTATTCTCCGAAGCTGTTTGACTGCAGTAGTTTCTATGCCTGGCTGCATGTGGCAGGGGAGCTCGAAACGAGTCAAAACAGTGTTGAAACGAAACTGCCGGTGAAATTTTGCATGGCCCTACTGTTTGTGCACTTGTGCTTCATCGAAACTGCTAGCCTTAGAGCTTCTTAAATAACTGTTGCTTCATACAAAAAGAATCTGCTATATGAATGAAGCATGATTAAGAAGCCAAGAGTCTGCCCTTATATAGAACAATTCTCTCTCTTTATTTTAGGCATTACCCAGAATTTAAAATATGCACACTACATTTTTTATTGTTGGCGTGAGAAAACAAGGGTGCAACTAAATAGCCTCGGGTTATCCCCATGCAGGCCTGAACTGATTGATGCTAGTGACAAAAAAAAATTTCGTAATGGACTTTAAAGTGAATCTTTAAAATAGAGAGAATGAGAGAGCCTACAGTAATTGGATAGTGTACAAGTAAAGAAAAACTTAGCAAGTTCTACAGAGAAGGATCCAGTCATTATTCAGTGGTCTGCTATTTGCTGTAACCAACATAAATCACTAAAAATTTAATTAATTGTCAATTGGGAGGGGCCAGGGCAAGCTTGGCAATGGTTGGGTAATTGGCTGGCCCCTGCCCTGGGGCACCAATTGGGTAATTGAGGGTCACAAGACAGGCCCAAAAGATGTACGTCTGCCACCCAAGGCGTGAGCTAGATAAAGCCTATGGCCAAAGGGGCCTCCTCCAAGAGGGAGCAAGGTGGTATAAGTTGTCGAGGCATGTAAGATACCCTGTGAGAGGGGGTGGAGTGTGAGAGGCCCTCGTGAGAGGAGAGCTGTATGAATGCGCGTGTGGCTAAGACATGACAATGAGGGCTACGCTTGGTCTGGCTGTAGTCTAGGAGCACTGTCATCCGGATGCCATCTGCGAGGCTTAGGCTGCGGTGTAGGGGAGGAATGGAGCCACAGATATTACCCCCTGGCATCAGGGCAAGAATGGGCAGCCTTCCACCTAATTAACAACATAATTATGTAACAACAAGGCATGGCAGATGAGGCAGGTGGGCGGTGTGCCCAGAGGCAGGTGGGAACCCAGCACTGTGGCTGGTCAGGGAGTTTAGTTCCCACTTTCCCACATCAGTGAGCGATGCAGAAGTCCTCAGCTTCAGGAAAGCTGAGTTTGACAAGCTCAGGAGGCTTGTTGGCGTGGCCCTAAGGAACCACATCCTGAAGGGGAGCGGAGTTCAGGATGTGTGGTTGCTCCTCAAGGGAGCGATCCTGAAAGCACAAGCAATGTCCATCCCATCTCAGAGGAAAAGCAGCAAAAGGGCACAGCAGCCCCCTTGGCTCTGCAGGGAACTTGTGAACCTCATGTGTCTAAAAAGAAACGCCTATAAAGGATGGAAGACTGGATCCACCTCAGAGGAGTATTCTGCATTGGTCTGGACCTGTAGGGAGTAAAATAGGAAAGCCAGGGCTGCGACTGAACTCCAACTGGCTACACGTATCAAAGACGATAAAAAGTCCTTTTGTAGATATGTGGGGAGCTGGAGGAAAAGCAAGGGTAACATTAGACCCCTGCTAAACCATCTGGAACAACTGACACCCAGAAAAAAGCCAACCTACTTAATGGGTATTTTGCATCAGTTTTTCACCAGTCCCAAGGGATGGCCCTGCTCAATACGGTATGGGATGAGAGAGAATTGTTACCCTTCATCAATGTAGACCATGTGAAGGAGCACCTTGAGAGGCTGGACACCTTCAAGTCAGCTGGCCCGGACAGTTTACACCGCTGGGGAATTAAGGAGCCTGGCAGGCATCATAGCTCAGCCACTGGCACGGATCTTTGAGAACTCGTAGTGCTCAGGTGAAGTGCCTGAAGATTGGAAGAAGGCTAACGTGGTGCCTATCTTCAAGAAAGGGAGGAAAGTAGATCCAGGGAACTACAGGCTTATTAGCCTGACCTCTATCCCAGGGAAGATCTTGGGGAAAAAAAATTATCAAAGAGACCATTCTTGACAAACTGGCTGATGGCAACATCCTGAGGGATAGCTAGCATGGGTTTGTTGTGGGTAGGTCTTGCTTGACCAATCTTATCTCCTTCTATGACCAGGTGACATCACCTGGACAAAGGAGAAGAGATTGACGTCATATATCCTGATTTTAAAAAAGCCTTCCATCTGGTGTCCCATGATCATCTCATGGAAAAATTGGCCAACTGCAGCCTCGGCTACATCACGGTCCGATGGGTGGGGAATTGGCTCCGAGGTTGGACCCAGAGAGTGGTAATCGACGGAAGTAAATCATTGTGGTGCGCCATGACGAGTGGTGTCCCCAAGGCTGCATCCTTGGGCCTATACTCTTTAACATCTTTATTAATGATGTGGACATTGGTGTCAGAAGTGGACTGGCCAAGTTCTCTGATAACACCAAAATTTGGGGTAAAGCGTCCACACCTGAGGACAGGATGGTGATCGAGGCCAACCTAGACAGGCTCAGAAAATGGGCGGATGAAAATCTGATGGTGTTCAACACCAAAAAATGCAAGGTACTCCACCTTGGGTGGGGGAGGAACCCACAGCAGGCTTATAGGCTCAGCAGTGCTACACTTGCTAGCACCATGACCAAAAGGGACTTGGGGGTCAGGATTGACCACAAGATAATTTTGAGCCACCAATATGATGTCACAGCTGGTAAAGTGAGCAAAACTCTGGCTTGCATCTACTGATGCTTCTCAAGCAAATCCCAGGATGTCATCCTCCCACTGTACTTGGCCTTGGTGAGGCCGCAGATAGAATACTGCATCCAATTCTGGGCTCCACAATTTAAAAAGGATGTTGAGAAGCTTGAGAGAATCCACAGGAAAGCCACGCACATGATCAGAGGGCAAGAGAACAGGCCTTATGATGAGAGGCTGAGAGCTATGGGACTCTTCAGCCTGGAAAAGCACAGGCTCAAGGGGGACGTGGTGACTGCCTATAAGTATATAAGGGGTATACATCAGAATGTGGGGGAACGCCTGTTCACCAGAGGGCCCCAAGGGATGACTACGTCAAGTGGTCACAAACTCCTCCAAGACCACTTCAGACTGGACATAAGGAAGAACTTCTTTACTGTCCAAGCCCCCAGGTACTGGAGTAAACTGCCTCCAGAGGTGGTGCAAGCACCTACTCTGTACTCCTTTAAGAGACATTTGGATGTTTATCTTGCTGGGATCCTTTGATTCCAGCTGACTTCCTGCCCCTAGGGAAGAGGCCTGACTCAATGACCTTCTGAGGTCCCTTCCAGCCTAATGTCTGTGAAATCTATGAAAAACCCCATCTCCATCCTCTCTATAATCACCGTTCCGGACGTGGGGAATAGGCATTAAGAGGCGAGACAAAGGCCATTGAGTTTGTGCAAGTATGGATGGATATTGAAGTTCCTCTGATAAGAATTTCCGCTGATAAGAATGGAAAAGATTGACATCTAGAGGCCTATCACCCTCAGGGCTTTACTTGTAGTGACTTTTTAAATAACTTTATGCTCCAAGGTCATGATTGCTGCTCTATATTTAAATATCATCTACCTCTCTGAACTTTTGAGTTGATAGAGCTTTGCAAAACCAAGTCATCTTGGGATCTAGCATCTCCTGAAAGGGGTTTTGGTAATTCTTAATTTTGATGCAACTAATTTTGCTTTTTTTTTTAATTATCCTATGAATCCCTAAATGTAGATCAGAATCTCATTGCAAAATAGTTTCATAAGCATGAGTGGTTACAATAACATGTCATGCCAGATATGCAGGCGGTGTAAGTAGTGTGTGGGGAGAACAAATCTTGTTTACAAGAACTTCAGTTGCATAGTAGAATTTATAATTCACTTAATGCACACTGCAGAATTAGTCAATTCAGCAGCATTCCATCAAATCAAGCAGCCAAAATGGGGCGTAGAGGGGAATTGGTAGGATCCAAAAGGAGCTGGGAGGAGAAATAAAGGGGGATCAATGGAGCAGGAGCCATGTGAAAGGTTACAGGTCATGTTGGCTCAACATTGTGCTCCTCAGTGACTGGTACATCGTTCTCTTTGATCAGATCAGTGGGATTGTTTTTCATAAGTTCAGTTTGATTATTAGAGTGCCTGAACATTAGTTTGCTTTAGTTATTTGCTGATTAGGGGATGTATTTGCTTGTGTACTGTCTTACTGGTGATGGCATGAGGCTGCACAAAGTGTTCTAAGGCAGTGGTTTGTGAAACTAGAGGAACAACCAGATTTTATCATAGAATTAATGAAGTGCTTAAGTTAATCAGATTCCAGATACTTAAAATATAATTGAAAAATGTCCAAATGGAAGTATGAAAGTTACAACGCTTTTGTAAACATTAAGGAAGGAATTAAAGATTTATTATTTTTCTAAATAATTACCCAAAGCTCTCACATTTCAAGATATTTGTAAAACCATTTTGTAGCCATTCGTAGCTGGCCCCAGCCTCTAGCTCATGAGTGGGCAAACTCTGGCCCGTGGGCTGAATCAGGCCTGTAGCAGGTTCCATTTCCCAGCAGCTCTTGCCCACGTTGCTGCAGCTGGTTTCCATGGAAACCACAGCAGTAGTGAGGCCATGACAGCATGGGGCCAGGGTTTCCATGGAGACCAGCCGCAGCTACACTGGCAAGGTGCACAGCTGGGTGGGGAGCTGCTCTAGGGCTGGGATCTTGTGGTGATGATAGCATGGCCTGGAGCCAGAGAACAACTGCGATCTGATGTCTGCATGCCCTGGGCAGCAGATAGCAGCTCTGCCCTAGCCCTGGACTGCACTAATGGGGCAGCTGATTCAATCAGCTATTAGATAAAAGCTCCAAAAAGCCCTGCTGAAACATGCAAATGACACAGATGGTGGGGAGCTGGGTCAAACTGATGGGATTCCTCTTCTGGTAAAGCACTGTTGTTTTGTTTTGTTTTGTTTTTTTCCGCTACATCTGTCAACACCCCTTATGTTTAAGTGAAGCAAGTTCTGAAATGAAAGTATATATGCTTGTTAAAATTACCAGTGGGTAGTTGGGTGGAAATTTTTCATGGAACATAGATCCTCAAATATGTTACATTTTTGTTTACCACTGTTTGGACTTCTTTGCTGACATCCTGAATTGACGCAGTACAACTACATACATACATACATGTCTATGGAACCAGCTAGTACATGTTGGGTATGGAAGAGGAAATAAGAGCTGTTGTTGTTTATAGGGAATAAGCAACAACAGCTTATTTCCTATCTGCTGTAGGAAATTAAGTAGGAATGGCTAATTAAAAATTTACAATGAAATGCAGAAAGAAATAGCAAGAAGTTTAAATGAAGCCCAAAATTAAGCAGTTTTTTTTGTACATGTCACAGTAGATCTCCTCTGTGAATTTCTCAGCTCAATGGAAATGGTGACTAAATGGTGATGCAGATGGCTGCAGTTTTCCCCTTCTGTCAGAGAACCAGTGCATCTGATATTCTGCATGTGAGGCCATGTTCTATTGCAGTTATAATCTTTTAACATATATTTCTCCATTGTGGTATGGTCTTAAACTGTCAAGTTGAACTGCTGGTTTCTTTCCTCCATCGTATGTAGGAATTATAAAGCTGCCAGCATAAAGTTTACTCCGTGGTAATAACATTTTGTATCTGCTGCAGTTCCCTAGGAGTTCATGGAGACTGGAAAAATCATCAGAATTACTTAAAATTAATGGAGCAGATATCTAAATGATTTGGGTGCTTTTGTATGCAGTGCTGCCATCTGCGTGTCTTGCAGATTTGATTTGTCAGTATGGGACTGTCTGGGTCAGGATATTAACAGTGTACAGTTAAGAACAGAATTTCATCCCAAGCTGTTTTTGGTTTCTTGGATTTTTAGCATATGAAGGTCTAGTGCAAGTCAGTGTTGTGGCTTTATAGTTATGGTGAAGACAAGTATATATAGTCTGTAAGCTGTCTGAGACCACATAATATTTTAGATATGAAACAAGTAACTAGTGGTCTTGTACTGTTTTCATGAGGCCTCTGAATGGATGGTCTATTGAGAAGAATAGGCAGCTAACACGAAGGGCTATTTTTCATATTGCTTAGACAGCAAGGAAGTTCTGCACTGAGTCAGGTTTGGAAGTTAATTGTAACCCTGAGGGACCAACACATACTCCTTGAAAGGAAACCATAAGTTATGAAACTATGTGATGGCTTATAGATTTGGCTTATTTCAACCCATAATGTAATGCTGACAGAACTATGCAAGGTTCTTTCACACACTCTAATTGAGGCCTTCCAAACCAGTTAAATATAATTTAATTTGATAAAATTATAATGAGAAAATAAATATCTTTTGTACAATTAGAAATAAGTTTGTTTCTAAGAAAATTCTGTATAGTCTGTAGTAGGATGACATTACCCAAAGCATGGCTTCAGGTCCTCTTGTGAAATGGATAGAAAGCTACAAAAATGACGTGCCAGTCTTGATGCCAGACCAAGGTGGAGCATGGGCTTTGTAGCTAAATGTGATTCAGGTTAGGCAAAAGCACTTACGAGGGTGAGGAAAGGTGCTTGAGTTAAAATGATGGTTTACTGTCGCCTGTGTAAAGACCTACAAATTCTGTGAATGTGGCTCAAGGACTGGACTCTCAAGTTGCCTTGAGACTCATCAATGAGCTGTGGTAGAGATTGGCCTCAAATCGAGGGTTTGCTGCTGTTGCCAATGTTTGTTTCTTGTTGGGAGTCACAGTATCAGGACGGAGTAAAACTGAGGGTATTACTTCTGCTACTACCAGAGCCCCAACAGTGGGAATTCTGTTGCCACAACTGCCATTTCAGAAGTCCTTGCTCTTTTCAAAGCTCTTGAACCGATGGTAGGAACTGCTGCTGCTGCCTTGAGAACCTAGACTCTTGCCAGGGCTCTGGGCTAGGGACAGATGTTCAAAAAGCCTGAGCCTGAGTTGATTTAACCTTTGCAGGTTAGTTTAACCTGGCTAGGCTGAACCGATTTGTAACTGGAAAGACATTCTCTCTAGACTGAGGAAATTCAGGCACATGCCTGCAGTGGCTCAGGCTAGAAGCTGGGGGCAGGGTGCTGGAGCAGCCCTGCCTTCCTTTACATGGTGCTGAGCTGAGTGGGGCATGGCCAGTCCCCGACAGGATGTTTTGATTAGGGAGGTCTGCCGACAGCATTCCAGGCTTTTCCCCGCTTGCTGCTCAAGGGGTAGGAGTGTTGCCAGATCCCAGCCCCCAGCTAGCACTCTGAGGCAACGGGAGGTGTGCAGTGCATGCATCCATTGATATGGGGCTTTTCAATCTCCCTCCTTGATTCTTTATACTGTCTGCAGCAAACTGACAGGCAGGCAAGACAGCAGGGGGTTGATAACCGTGTTTATCACCCCATCAGCAAGACAATAGTCTCTCTCCATTAGTTCAAACTCTTCTTAAACAGCTTACCACAGGGGTGGGCAAAATATGGCCCACAGTTCAGATCTGGCCCATCAGGTCATTTTGTCCAGCCCATGGGACCCCTAAAAAATTTAGAAAACATTCATCTGCTCCTGGATGCCTGTCAAAGACGACAGGAGACAGGGGTAGCAGGAGGCAGGAGCCCAGCCCTGCCCCACCCCCAGCCATTTCCCTGATTTCCTGCCCTGATCCAGCACCACATGGCTCCCAGCTGTATTGCTGGACTGGGAGCAAGGGGCTGCGCCAATACTGGGGGGTGGGGAGGGGAGTGTAGGGAGGGACTGTGGTTTTTGTGTGTGTGTGCGTGCGCGCGCACGTTCATAGGGTGAGTCCCAGATGCACACCCCACCATACACATGCACCTAGACCCCCCTCATAGTGCCAGCCACCCTCCCCCCACACACTTCCCCCCCCCAAAAAGCCCATACCTCTCACATATCTACACTCACACCCACATGCTCCCTCACCCCACAACCACACACCTATCCACCCCCAACAGACATGCACAGACCCCCACAAACCTATACCCCCCACAACCTACAAGAGAGAGACTTCATTTTGAGCTATTATATACACAGTCACCTCTCTGCACACTATACAAAATGCATGTAAACCAGGACAAAAATATTTTTTTGAAATCAAATTAATGAATGTTTCAAATGTTCACTTTTTAGAATATAATTTGGTATTTTTTCTGGTTCTGAGATGGCAAACCCCCTTGCTGAATGGGGTACTTCTGGGAAGGAATTCGTGGTGGCAAAGGTCAGGAGTTAAGGGGCGGGACTTCCAGTCCCAATAGGGTGACCAGGGGCTGGGGCACCTGTCAAGGGGTGGAGCTACCTTTGCGGCTCTTGACAGCTTGCCATAACTCGGTAAGTAGCCCTCCACCTGAAATAATTGCCTGCCCCTGGCTTACCAGCTGACCTGTTGATTAGCTCCAAAAAGCCCTAAGCAGTTACTGTTCTATCTGCCTGTCCCAGTGAAACTGGAGACACACTCAGAGACACCTCTTGGCATTAGCTAGCATATCATATGTCTAGGATTGGTGAAGATGGGGTCTATGCTGTGGGAGATGGGAGGGGAGTGGGTTTCCTGATTGAGTAGTGAGGGGAGGTAGGGCAGGGGGAAGCCAGGCAGACCCTGCTGTACCTGCAGTCTGCTGGAGCTCCAGCCAGAAAGCAGAAGGGAGGGGCCAGCTCTGCTGTGGAGCAGAGAGCCCCGCCCAGCCCATAAAGCATGCTGGGATGCTGGTCGAATCTGGTTTATCTTAAACCAGCAAGGGGTCTGGGACAGACATTGCATAAACCAGTTTGACCCAAATCAGTTAAACCTCGTTGAATGCAGTAACAGACATCTCACACTGGTTTCATCCATTTTCAAACTGGTTTATGTGCACTGAACTTCTGTTCTCTTACAGGTTTAAACCAGTTTCTGATCACTTAAACCAGTTTATGTGTAATGTCACTCCCTAGCCTTGAAGTGGCAATGAACATAGCAGGTTTGTAACAGGGCTTCCTGACAGCCTGCCCAGTAATGAGCTATCAGTGAGTTAACCCTTCTCCCTCTTTTCCTCTATGTGGAGGAAGGGAAGAACAGCAGAGGACTGTGAAAGGCTGGTGGCTCTAGAAACTCCTGTAGCATTGTGTTTAACTATACAGGTGTTACACACAGTGCTATAAAACATAGCACTACCAAGAAGTTCCTCTTTTCAAGAGGTACTATTCTGTGACACCTTCTTTGTAGTGTTTCAAACGACTTGACTGGCTACACACTCCCTTATTGTAGTGCTCCAAGCTACAATGATGTGCATAGTGTCACAAATGTAATGTTTGTTTCTGGTGTGCACATCAAAGCAGCTCTAGAGGTACAGGCAATATTACTGCTTGAACACCTTTGCTGAAGAATTTCTTGCCTCAAATGCTATAAATGGTTTCCAGGCAACATAAAGCAGAGCGATTGATTTAACAGTCCTGAATCATAGAAGTAGGGTTGGAAGGGACCTTGTAGATCTTCAAGTCCGACCCCTTGCCTGGGCAGGAAGAAAACTGGACTCAAATGACCCCAGCCAGGTAGGCATCGAGCCGCTTCTTAAAGACCCCCAGGGTAGGAGCCAGCACCACTTCCCTTGGAAGTTGGTTCCAGATCCTAGCTGCTCTAACTGTGAAGTAGTTCTTAAGGATGTCTAATCTAAACCTACTCTCCAACAACTTGTGGCTGTTATTCCTTGTTATCCCGGGGGGCGCTAGGGGAAACAAGGTCTCCCCCAAACCCTTCTGGTCCCCCCTAGTGAGTTTATAGATGGTCACCAGGTCCCCCCTCAGCTTTCTCTTGTGAAGCCTGAACAGGTTCAGGTCCTGTAGCCTCTCATTGTAGTGTCTGCCCTGCTGTCCCCGGATCATGCGGTTGGCCCTCCTCTGGACCCTCTCAGTGTTGTCCACATCCCTCTTGAAGTGGGGTGGCCAGAACTGGACACAGTACTCCAGCTGTGGCCTGACCAGTGTCGCATAGAGGGGGAGGATCACCTCCTTGGCCCTACTTGAGATGCACCTGTGGATGCATGATAAGGTCCGGTTAGCCCTGCCGCCCGTGACCTCGCATTGTCGGCCCATGTTCATCTTGGAGTCAGTGATGACTCCAAGATCCCTTTCTGCCTCCATGCTCTCAAGAAGGGAGTTTCCCATCTTATAAGTGTGCCGCTGGTTACTACTGCCCAAGTGCAGCACCCTGCACTTGTCAGTATTGAAACACATCCTGTTTTTGTTAGCCCACCCCTGCAACCTATCCAGGTCTTGCTGCAGTCTTTCCCTCCCTGCTAATGTGCCCACCTCACCCCAAATTTTGGTATCATCAGCAAATTTGAACAGGTTGCTTAAATAATTCCATATCTTCAAGCAGAGAACTTGCCTACACATGCTGTTAGCCTACCTATAAACTCCATCCTTATGACCATTCAATTGCCCCATGCTTATGGCCTGGGCATTTTGCATGATTAGTAGGGGTTTAGGAAGGAAGGATTATTGTAAGTGATGACTCTACTGTCATTCGAGAAGGTGGCTTGATTCAGCAGAATTCTACAGTAATGCACTGAAGAAACTGTAAAAGCTGCCTTTCCCAAGAATTTGACTTGCCTGAGTTACTTGGAGGAATTGACACAATGTGAAACACCAGTAAGTCTTCCTGTTTATCTGTTGATCATTTAATTCTCATCTGATGGTTTGGCAAGGATTGCTGCTCTGCTGATGTGGCATTTAGGAAAAAACAAATTATACAAATTGTCTGAAATGGATTAGAGCATCTCCACAGTGAATTCATGGTAAGTTATTTAGTTTTAATGTTTGCTCTTGAAGCCTAAATAAACTAGAGTCACAAGCTTGCTTCCTGTGCCTGAGAGCTCTCTCAGTTCTTGGAACTGAATGCTGAGTGAAATATCTCAATGTGCACTTCGGAAGTGATTGGATTTAGGATCTGATGGACAATTTTAAGTGCTGACCAAGTACTTGATATTGTGCAAGACAGCCTGTAGACTGAGAGTCGGGAGTTGATTCAGAATTTAAATAAGCTTTTTGGATTATATTTTCGCTATTTAGTTTAGCTCTAATATAAACACAAAGTGTAGAGGCATAGGCAGTATTACAGCTGGATGTGAGTTTAAGCATGTGGCCTACACTAGAAACACTTTTAAGAGTTTAAATTATGTTTGGAATGGCACATATGATAGAGGAAAACCCCCAAAATGCTATGTAAAACTCATTTTTCTTAAGTGAATGATAATTAATTTTGCTGACACTCTGTATATATGGTCCCTACAATGCTGAGATCCTGATCCTATCCAGGCCAGTAGAAAAGGTTTCTTTGACTTCGCTAAGACTGTAATTTTCACCCGTTGTATTTTTGTCTTGTGATATTGGGCTGTTTTTGCTTTATGTAGCTGAGCTTTGTATGGTGGCTTCCCAAATTATAGAGACCAATAAATGGACCAATAAAGATGCTTCCTTTTATGAAAAATATATTTACTTGAATGGACACATGGTGCTTATCAGTGAGATGTACAATCAACCACATGAAACATGAAATTACAGGGGTATGGAGAAAGTCTTCAATTTTGATTTAAAAAAGGCAACAGCATTGGCTATTCTAAGCTTTCATGGAGAGTTCTCCAAAAGGTGGAGTAAAATGTGCTACTAAAGCATGATATTATGAATTGTAATTATAGGGGCAGCTTAGCTTGACAAGAATGTAGAGGAGATGCATGGCAAACGGATGTGGTCTTTGAAACCTCAAGAGCATTGATGTAATCTTAAAAACCAGAATCTGGTTTTCCTGGGCAACCAATCTTGAGTTATATGTTGCAGGTCAGCCTGGGAACCTTGTTGGCATCGATACAAGTTTGTGTAGCTTGTTTTCATTAGACTAAATCAGTGATTCTCAACCTTTTGGACTCAAGGCATTCCTTGATGGGCTCAAGGCACCTGTCAGAAAATCTCTGCTTTGGTTTTCATCCTCTTTTTTACTACAGAAAAATACTAAAGCAATGTTTTTTTTTGTTTCAAAAAACTCAGGAAGACCACAATGGGGCAGAATATTTGTAATGCTATGGATTCTTATTTGAAATCTGTGCATTTGTCTTGTGAATTGTTTGCATACCTAACATTGCTAACCCTGTGTGACAGCTGGTGGCACACCTGAAAGGATCTCAAGGCACCCCAAAATGCTGTGGAACCCTGGTTAAGAATCATTGGACTAAACTCTTTTGGGAACTATTCTAGAAAAGCTGCATGTGGCTATGTCAGGTTGAGAGAAGGATTTGTTAGTTTAATTTTGGTTCTGTGAATGTTATATTGTGTTTAGCCTCTCTTCTGTATGTATTCCTTCTGTGTGGCTATGAGCACTAAACTTTGTAGCATGAACTTACCAGCTACAGTTCTTTAGAAATTCGTGTGTTGACATAGAAAACTCTTTGTTTCATTAGAGTTATTCAACCTGCAAACCATTGACTCTGATTAACTCTCTTTCTTGAGAAACATATGAGGCTTAGCTGATACCTAGAAATTACCTGCAAAAGTATACAGACAGAAGAAGTCGGTTTCAGATGAGCAGTGCTCTCAAAATTTGGAGTCATTGCACAACTAGAAACAGGAGTGATGAATTTAGAAGGTAGGATCCTTATTGGCCTGTGTACCAGTACCTTGGCCAAGCCTGACAGTGTGATGAGGACACTGATGCAAATTTCACTGAACCTGTTTGTTCTATGCAGATATATAATTTTCTCCCAACACTTTTTAAAGGGTGAAAATATTTGTGGTTAAATAATTCCTATGCTACATTGTTATTTGCCTTGCTACCATATTGATTCCAAAGGATTTGACTGGGAAACTAGCACCCCCGTTGCCTGGTATGATCATGGAGGAAAGGTCATAAACACCTGGAGCCTCAGAATGGCTGAGGTACTTGTTCAGGGCCTGAAGGTTGTCAGACTACTGTGTTTTAAAGCTTAAGATGGCCGTGGTTCAAGTCTGGGAGTGTGCCAGAGCCAGGAGAGGTGCTATAGTTCTGGATTGCTACCCAGCCCGAGAGTATTAAGGAAATGTTTGGGATTTAGTGGTTAGATTTAGTGGTGGCCATCCAGTGAAGGGAATTGGGAAACAGCTTCAGTGGAAAGAGAAGTCTATTGGGAGTGTAACAGTCTGTGAGAAGACTACTGGGAGTGTCCAGCATCCGTGAGTTGGTTGTATAAGGAGAAGTCAATCAGAATTATGCATGTTCTACAGGTTCTGTAATTAATAATCTGAACGTTAGTTATTTGAACTCAAGACTGAGGCAAGAACTCCAGTTGTAATTATCTTGGTTTCCAGTTACTAGGTATGGCATAGCTTGAAAAAGATGCCATTTCTGATGCTTGAATGTAAACCCCTCCCTTTAAAGTACTGCAAGTCTACAGAAGTTAAAGATTTTCCAAGATGAGCTATTTTTTTTAAGGGCGTATTGGGACTAGAGACCAAAAAGGAGTGAATGAAATCAAGCTTAGTTTTATTGTAATAAATGCCCAGTCCCCCAATAATGTGTATATGCAGTTATCACAAAGAAGGTGGCTTCTGGTGATAACAGACTTAAGATTTTTTTTTTATTTTTTTTTTTTTATTTTTTTTTTTAAAAACGTGTGTGGCACAGAAGAGTACTTGTAAAGTTTTTATTGTTCAAACAGTGCAGCAAGACAAAAAAATAATATAAGTACTTCTAAGGTTATTTGAAGCTGCATTATGCCATGTATCAAGGAATGTTGGAGACGCTTTAAAAAAAGTATTCAAATGTCTGGCTTAAGTTCACTAGATTGTCTTCAGAGAAGAATGTAGGATTAAGCAACTCTGAGGAATTCTTGCTATGGAGTCGGGTTTGCTCCAATTGCTTGAAATATCCCTGTTTGCAATAAGCATGCACGTTGTGTGACACATTCTTCAGCATATTTACCAAATGTGTATTAAATTAAATAGTTATTAGAGCATAGCAGGGCATCTTTATAGTTAAAGCTTCCATTAATGTAATAGCTTAGCTTGAATTCACTTTATTGATGTTTATACAAAATATACCTTCCATACCATTGTAATCCATGTTTATATTCCAGCTGAAATAATTACATTCCATTGTCTGTTTATTCCTATATTCTTAAAGCTGCCACTATACCTATGTTAAAAAGTTAATAGTTCTTTATTTTTCCTTGCTTAAGTTATATGCCAAAAGAAAAATAAATTGACTAGAGAGTTATAAGAACATTAGTTTTACTAAAACTGGTGTGGGGGGAGGTCACAAGTTCATTTTGTTTTCCTCTTTGTATGGGTGAATCGTGGTAACAGAAATACTTGAAAACTAAGACAGAAGAGCTATACACTCACCTTCCAGCTTCTCTCTCTTCTGTGTTCCTTGGGATAACATTCTTTGAACAACTAACACCACACAGTAGGAACAGGGCTCTTGTGTACATCAGGGGTAAAACTTAATATGACAGCCCCAAATGCCAGGCAAGATGCAGGACTTGTTTGCTGCGTTGAATATTGTCTACAACATGTTCTTGTGTGAGCCTTTTTTTAAACAGCGGAGGTAATTTTAGCAATACATTTAAACAATTTTTAGACTTGGTTTCCAAATGTCTTAGGAAAATATGATGTAAAGAATTACTATTTCATATTCAGGAAAAGTCTGTACCAGTTCTGGTTCAAATTGATATATCTGAAACCCAGTGTAGATTAGACATGAACAGTTAGATTTTTTTGTAGCTGGAACCAAACTAATTCATAGATTGTAAGGCTGGAAGGGACCTCAGAGCATCGTCGGGTCCAGACCCCTGCACCCAGCAGGAAAGACAACTGGTGTCAGGTGACCCCAGCAAGGTGACCATCCAGTCTCCTCCTTGAAGATTTCCAGGGTAGGCAATTGCACCACCTCTTGAGAGAGTTTATTCCACAGTCTGGACACCCTAGTTGTGAAGTAGTTTTTCTTAATGTTGAGCCTGAAACAGTCTTCTAGGAGTTTGTGACCATTACTCCTAGTTTTCCCTAAGGGTGCCCTGGTGAACAGTTGCTCACCAAGCCCGTCATGTACACCTCTGTAGTAGTAAGCTGCTACTAAGTCCCCTCTTAGCCTTTTTTCAGGCTGAAGGGTCCCAGATCCCTCAGCCTTTCCTTGTATGGCTTGCTGCACAAGTCTCTGATCATACGGGTGGCCCTTCTCTGGACTCTCTCAAGCTTTACCACATCCTTGTTAAAGTGTGGTGCTCAGAACTGGATGCAGTACTCTAGCTGTGGTCTCACCAATGCAGAGTAGAGTTGGAGAATCACTTCCTTGGTTTTGCTGGGGATGCATCAATTGATGCATGCCAGGGTATTGTTAGCCCTGCTGGGCTGCAGCATCAAATTGCAGGCTCATGTTCACACTGTGGTCTTATTAATACCCCCAGGTCTCTTTCATTCATAGTGCTGGTGAGGTTGGTGTTGCCAAGCCTGTAGGTGTGCAGGGGATTGTTCCTCCCTAGGTGGAGCACTTTTCATTTCTCGACGTTGAACTTTGTCTGGTTCCGGTCTGCCCAACTTGCCAGTGTGTCTAGGTCTGCCTATATCTGCAGCCTTTCTTCAAGCATGATCATGCTTCCCCATAACTTGGTGTTGTCTGTGAACTTGGCCAGTGAACTCTTCACCCCCATATCCAAATCATTGATAAAGATGTTGAATAGCACTGGACCAAGCGCGGACCCCTGTGGGACACCACTGGCCACTTCCCGCCAAGATGACACAGATCCGTTCATTACAACTCTCTGGGCCCTACCCTGCGGCTAGTTTCCTACCCACCTGACTCTCGCAATTAAGCCTATAGTCTTCCAGTTTTCTCATGAGAAGATTGCTGGATACCAGATTGAAAGCTTTTTGAAAGTCGAGGTGTATAATGTCAATGTACTCTCTCTATCCAGGTGGCGAGTGACCTGATCATAAAGAGAGATGAGGTTGATAAGACAACCTGCCTGCGATGAAGCCATGCTGGCTGTTGTTCAGAATCCTACCTTCTGCAAGCCTATCACACACAGACTCCTTCATGAATTTTTCCAGGATTTTTCCCTGGAATAAAAGTTGGGCTAATTGGCCTATAGTTACTAGGGTCCTCCCTCCCCCACTTTCTGAAGATGGGCACAACATTGACCCTCTTCCAATCCTTGGGGACCTTCCCAAAGTTCCACAAGTTTTGGAAGAGATTCGCCAAGGGTTCTGCGATTACTTTGGCCAACTCCTTCAGCAGTCTTGGATGAAGTTTATCCAGTCCTGCTGACTTTATATACATCCAGTTTCTTTAATTAATCACACACCAGTTCTACAGCAGTAGTATGAAGGCTGTCATTTGAACCCTGCTCATTCTGTACCTTAGCTGGCATGATTTTTCCCCTTGGCCCAGTGAAAGACTGAAGCAAAGTAGTCATTCAGGAGTTCAATTTTCTCCTGACTGCTGGTGACTACCTGTCCTGAGTTGTTGAGCAATGCCCCACACTCCCATTAGTTTTCCTCCTGTTCCCTACCTACCTAAAGAAGGACTTCTTGTTGTCCTTGATTCCCATTGCTAATTTTAGTTCAGTTGTTGCCTTAGCTTTTCTAATCTGGTTCCTACAAGTGTGGGCCATTGCTATATAGTCTTCTTTGTGGGCTGTTTCTAGCTTCCATTGACTGTACTCCTCTTTCTTCTTTCCTAAGAGGACCATGATATCCATGTTTAACCAAGAGGGCTTCCCAGCCCTTTTGCTACATTTTCTCCACATGGGAATGGACTTCCTTTGTGCTTCAAGGATTGTGTCCTTTAGGAACAACCACCCTTCATGCATTCATTTTGCCTTCGGTCCCTGATTCTGCAGCACGTTCCCTACTAGTGACCTGAGCTTGTTGAAGTTTGCATTTTTGAAGTCCAAAACTTCAAGCCTGCTATCCGATTTGACTGCCTTGTGACCAGACCGTGAACATAATGGTTTCATAGTTACTATCACCCAGGCTGCCCTCTGTTTAAGTCGGTTACCAGGTCATCCCATAGTCAACCACTAAGCTTTGTATAAAAGGAAACCTAAAATGTTACTTTCTCACAAACACCAATAATAAACCACTAGTGTATGAAGCTGAATAGTGACTTGAAGTAACACAATTTAATTGACTAATGAGACAATTGGTGGAAGAGGTCTTACTGTTATTTGTGGTGGAGAGCCAGGTCCTCTTTGGCTTATGGCAGAAAATGGAAGGTTCACCTAGGACGTTGGTTCTCAACTTTTTTTAGATTTAGAGCGCTCCCCACAACTTCTTTTGAATTTGGCAGTACCTTTGAGAACCAGTGTTGTGCTGCTCAGCTTACCTCAGTGGTCCCTATGAGGTGTGAATGTATTAGACATAGGATGGGATCCTATGACCCCAGCTGACTTCCTGCCCTTTGGGCGGGGGGCTGGACTCGATGATCTTCCGAGGTCCCTTCCAGCCCTGATGTCTATGAAATCTATGAAATTAGATGTGCTCATTAGAATCCAGCTGAAATATTTATGTTGAATCTACTGATAGCATCTACTTCATAGCTTTACTTTGTTCCAAATTTATTCAGTGTTGGCCAGCATGCCAGCACTCTTACCCTGTCTTGTGGTTGGAGTAATTTTATTTCTGAATGCCCTAGGTCAAATACACTAGTTCTCAACTAGGGTAATGCTGATAGTACCAGATGAAAGTGCCCCACACACCTTGTGTACCAGGAAGGTTTGGGACATGAATGTGTGCTTTTGCATCCAGTAAGGTTTTCTGATAGGCCTAAAGCAGATGGGAGTAGGTACCTTCCATTCCCAGTGCAACCTTACACCACGTCTTTCAGAAAACGGACATGCGGGACAGGTATAACTGTCCCATCCATCTGTTTGTGTGTGTGTGTGTGTGTGTGTGTGGTGGACTGGGAAGGGCTGAGGCAAGAATTGGTGCTCCTTCCTTATCACATAACCCTGCTGGAGGCAGGAACATGTGTATTCCACGGCCCGTCCCAGTTTGACTGTCCATGAGACGCAAGGGACACTTTTTTACCTGGCTGGGGTGGTGGTATCTGCACTGCAGCACCTCCAAAAGGGTTTCATGGCACCCCAGGGTGTTATGGCAACTCTGTTTGAGAATCACTGCTTTGGAAGATGGGGTTTTAATCTGTTCTTTTTCCACCAGAAAAGTTGAACCTGGGTGCAGAGTTCTTCTGCAGTTGGTAATGGACTGAGATCAGTGTCTAAAGGAGAGGAGATTGAGGTTAGAGAAGAGAATAAACTGTTGCTGGTTAATTAGAGAAAATTACCATAACTTTGAAAAGAAGGATTTGAAAGCAACCTAAATTTATTCTACTTTCTTTCAAGCTATATCTTGAAAAAGAAAGATGTAGCTGAAATTTGAATCTGCAACCTGGAGCTTATCTTCCTATAGAGTTTTGCTGTAAAAAACAAACCCTAAAACCATAGTAAAAACTAAAAATGAAATGTTTCTGAAGGCAACTGATACAATGCCTTCATATCCACAACCTTTGCTGTAAAAAAACAAACAAACAAAAAACCCTACTTTTGGAGCAGGAAGGTATGGATTCTTTATTTGAAGATACCATGTCTGTGTTTTAGGTGATGTTTCTCAGTTTGGCAGTAGAGTACTTTGATTCTTGATACTGGAGCCAGCACAATTTGAGAATTTCAGTGCATCTTTTCCTCCGATTACCAAGGAATATGGTTTCAGGTCAGAAATAAATAGAGTGTATTATATGGGCCACCTAGTACAATACTTTTAAATAACTAATATCCTGTTTTTAAAGATGTTTTTTTTTTTGAATAGCAGTAGATCTTTCATTTGTCTTCAGTAATCCATGTGCTTCATGGATATGATTCCTGATATTTAGCATTCACAATAAAGATCTCCAGCAAAAGGATGATGTGATTTTTGGTAGGTCAGATAGTATGTGGGTCTAATTCCAAACTGCACTCCTTGTTTAAGGCTTTCAGTGTTGACGGTAAACCTTTTTATCAGTCTTTTAAAAAATATTGTATTTTACAATGATGCATAGAAAGCTCATATGTAAAAAAAAAAAAAAAAAAAGTACTAAAAGTGAGTTGTTAAAAGTCAAATCTTTTAAAGGCATTCTTTGCTTTTAGTTAATATCACTGAAAACCCATAGTTAGTTTATAACCTTCCTGTGTATCATCACTATGTCGCTTAGTTATCTAAACAGTGTGAGGTTTGGAGTAGCAAAAGAAAGAGTAGAATTTGTTACGAACTTTCTTTGCTTTTGGTGGACATGAAGCACTCCATAAAACCTTAAAAAAATAAAAAACAAAATTTATTTTACATTACATAATTGTCTTTTGGGAGTGATTATGATTTGGACTAGAAAGCGGAGAAGTTTGCTATGGCAGAAATTCTAGTGAGTGCTTTAAATAAATATCAGTTCATGGCCACAGAACAAGAAACGTATGCCCTTATCTTGAAAATAAAATGGAAATATAATGGAGGAATCTGTCTGCACACTTGAGAAACACATTGCAACTTATCTCTCTCCTTTTACTTTAGATTTATGCTACTAATAAGGCCTAGAGTGGGGTGAACAAGGTTCAGCATAACAGGCATCCATACCAGGTGGCTTGTGTGGCATCTGTGCGTGGGATAGGAAGTTGCTGAGAACAGTGCCAGTGGCATCTCTCTTCCTCTGCAAATGCCATATGAATAACTTTCAAGAGATATGTTCAGTGAGGTAGATCATTAGAACTTTCTCAACACTAACACTTAATTTTTCATGTTGTGAACACAGTGCTACTACATACACACTGAAAGGTTGGTCCTGGGTTGTGAATATACAGTACAACTAATGAGTCCTGATTATAGCAAATGCCTACTCTGAACAATTCCAACAGGATAAACCATTTTTTATTATAAAGCAGCAAAAGGACAAGCTGCATTATAGTAAACACCTCTTTTAATGAATTTTACTCCTAATCCTTTGGGGATTTGTTGTAATAAATGGGGATCCTGGTTTTGTGTGTTTAAAAATCCCAAATTATCTGAGTAACACCCCCCCCTTTTACATTTTCCCATGTTTAAAATGAAACATTACTCTGTGTGTGTGTGTGTGTGTGTGTGTGTGTGTGTGTGTGTGTATCAGTTGAACACAATATTTTATTGATATATTTACTATTTTTAAGCAATTTGGAAGCCTCAATCACTATAATTAAAATAAGTTCTAAATCCCTATACATTTTGGCATTTGATTTCTGGGGGGTTCATTATAGAAAATCAGAGCCCTTCCTGCTCCCTCTGTTTACCAGGACCTGGGTCCAGCTGTGGCTGTCTCTCTCCACTGTGTTGTGGCACTGAGCAGCCCTGATATGCCAGTGCCTTGCACACACCATTGCCCCTCACTCCCCACTCACAGCTCCTTGACCCTGCTAGCCCTGCTGGAGGTGGGGCAGGGCCCAGCTGCTGGAGCTACAGGGCCAGGGATCTGGGTCCACAGCACCCAAGTGCCAGCTGCTGTCCCTGGGAAGCAGCATCTGTTGTGACCCAAGCAGGGCGCAGAGCCCAGATCCCCTTCCCTCCTGGGCTGCACTGCTGGAGTGGAGCCCATAGGTGGGGAGGATGCAGGCTACCTGCTGTGGCCTTGGGGCTCCCCACCCTGATGCTCCTCCCCCCCCCCTCTGACTCAGCAGGCAAAACCTGGTGCAGGAGGGCAGAACAGGGCAGGGAGACTTAGTGTCACCACCGGAAGCCCCACAGCACCATGGCAAGGCACCCCTTGCCCACCTAGCAACAGCAGGGGGCACAACTGCATTGCCATACCCCCTGCTACTGGGGGGGAAGGGGGCTCCTTGCCATGGCAGTGTGGGGCTGCCAGCAGTGGCACCAAGCCTCCTCACCCTGCTCTGCTGTGCCAGGTTCTTCCCGCTGGACCATGGAGGCCCCCAAAGGGAGGGCAGCAGTGCAGGGAGCCCTAATACCACAGCAGGCAGCCCGCATCTGCCCTCACCCCTGCACATACCTGGGGGGCATGTGCATGCCATATCTCCCCAGGGCAGTGTGCACAGTGGCGGGGAGCCAGCACCCCTGTCAGCCCCTGGATAAGCTGCCCACAGCTCCATCCCACTCCCCAGCCAGGCTCTGCAGCTGTACATTCTGGCCTTGGGCCCCCATGTGCCACCCCAGCTGGGTAGTGCCCCCAGCTCCAGCCCTGCCCAACTCCCTCCCTGTGGGGGCCTCAATTACCCACCCCTCTAGTCTTACCAGTGGGGAGCTGCTGTCCATGCTGCCTGGCTGCCACATGCATGTGTCTGCATGCACATATCTATAGTGCCCCCTGCCTGATTACCTTCCTCCTGCACCCCCAGCCTCTTGCAGGCTGGAACTCAGCCAGCCTGCAAGGGAAACCCACCATTTCTCATGGTTTTTCTCCTTTAAAGAAAAAAAATCCACATTTTTCTGCTCAAAATGAGAAAATATTCATTTTTCTGTGGTGAACAGAAAACCCGGATCCCTGGTCGTGAAGTTGTACTGTGATGTCTTTTAGTAGCATGGTACTAATAACTTCAAGGTCACAGGTTTGATCCCCATTTGGACTAGATGATCTATTGTGGACCCTTCCAGCTTTACTTCTCTATGAATAATGGTCAGTAAATAATTGCTGTTAGGACATTCCCAGTTACCACCTCCACACTGACTTGTATCTCTGTAGTTAAAGAAATACTCAAACTATTTTTCCAATGAAATGATTGGTTTCTTAATGTTGCAGACTGATACTTAGTTTTCACACGTTAAAATCTGACCCTCTGGAGCCTTATAATTTTGTGAATTTTGAGCTATTTCTTATAGCCCTTGGTGTGCCATAATAATGCTTGAAAATACAAACTTTAAAGATAAGAAGGTAAAATTAATAAAACATCATTTATTGTTTAAAGTTGCAACATTTTAAAGATGACTATCTTGACTTAATCTTGTAGATTAGGACTTTTTGTATAGACTTTAGCTTTGTTACTGAAGTAAAGAGAAGAAATTGTATTCCAAGAAAAGGATGTCTTTTAATGTAAAAGATTAATTGTTTCTCCTTAACATTCAGAATGAATTAGAGGAAAAGCACTTCCAAGGTGCAGTTTTACCAGGTTCCCTATATTATCCCATTGCTAGATCCATGTTGCTTGAACAGAAAGGGATGTGACTTGCTGAGAATAGCCTTTGAGGCCGAAACAGAAGGTTAGAGGCAACGACTTCTCATTTGTCTACTATAGAGAGATCGGCGAGCAGGTATTTAGGGTCTAAAACATTGGGATGTAATTGAGGACACAGGAACTGGCTGGCAAAGAACTTAGTAATGGGGTTGGAGGAACAGACAAAGTATGAGACTTTCCAGAGCAAGCCCATCCACAGCCTGGTGGCAGGATCTTTTTCAAGTCATCTGCTGTTTTGTCATCTGCAAAGAGATGAAGTTGCCATAGGTGAAGAGTCCAGGGATACCTAAGTGATGGCTTTGCTTGGCAAGATTGCTCCTCATGCATGAGTAGAGACCAGGTTTCTCTAATCAAATTTGAACCTAACCTTTCCATTCCATTCTGCTAGTCCCAGCATATCTTTCTTAATTAGTATTGTACTTACAAGTACTTATTTAGTATTGCCTGTGCAGTATATTGTTTTGTCATGAACTGGAGTAAGTTTGGTGTTTAATGGATGTGCAGGGCTGTTCTTGCTGACAAATGCATAACTAGAGAATTTAGGGCTCTGGATAGGCTGCAGGGTGTGGGCACATGCGAGGTGTGGGCGCTTGTCTCCTTGCACAAGAGTAGCAGTTACTGTGACAGTTTGGGTTCCTTGGAGGCTGCTGTTTTGGCACCTGTTGTGACTTCATACCTGGGCTGGTTCCATGGTATCGCACCCCTACTTGTCCTACAGCTTGATGAGGAGGCACAGCACGCTACTAGAGCTGTCTGGAATACCCAGGCATTTCGTTCAGTTGTAGTATAGTGACTGACTATTCTTCAAACCACTTGGATTTCCTTAGAAATCCCAACCTTAAGGGTTAGGAACTCAAATCTCATTGTATTCCCATCTCCAAAAATGAAGGGAAAAAGCACATGATATAAGGGAGAAGCAGGGTGAGACCAAAATGCATTTGATTTGTTATTTACCTATTCAGATTATAACTGAAAAAATAGTTTGTCTAGCTTGGGGAGATGATAAACAAGTTTCTGATTTTACAGTTTACTTTGTCTTAACTGCATTTTTGATATCTACTCTAATAACAAATTTTCTGTTTATTTCTATTTGCAGTGATTTAGAAAAAAATAATATCACAAGAATTGCTAAGACAGACTTTTCTGGGCTGAAGAACCTCCGTGTTTTGTGAGTATCAGACTAAGTTTACATGAAAATATTTCATAGACTTTTAGTCTTCAAAATATAAGCACCTGAAATGATACATAGTGATAATTTATTCTATTTTTGTCTTCTGTATACATAGTCTATAATGGGTAACTACACAACTTCACTGAAACATAACCCCCCCCCCCCCCCAAAAAAAAAACAAAACATTAATTTTGACCCCATGCTATACTGTAGAGAAAATTTACATCTAAACTTAGATTCAGTGCTATTTCTTTGGTTGCTTCTTGCTTTTATTTAAATAAGCATTTATGGTAAAAGCTGTTCTTCTACTCTAGAATGCTTTGTAAATTAATTAAATCAATTTATCTCTGAGCTATCTTTGGTGCTTTGAGTTTCTGAATTGTTTACAGAGATGACTACATGTGGAAAGGGCGACTGTGGAATACTTGACAATTATAAAGTTCACATCTAAAGAAAGCAGTCCAAAGCTCCTGGCCAAATACTTATGATAAAAACCCTAGTCATGGCTATTACCTGATCAGTTTATAACAGTTTAGGTTCCCACTATCAATTGTAACCTTACTTGTGAATCTTTGGAAACAAAGAAATTTCCTGGGGTAGGTGGGAGACTGGGGGATAAGTGGAAGTAGTTTTTCCTGAAGCTGGTGTGGGAAGGATTTGATTATATTTTTCCAGTTCCGGAGCAAATTCTGGTATAATTATGGTCCTCCCCAAGTTCGTTATAATATTTAGTGTCAGTGAGTTGTCTGTTGTCTTGATGGTTGAGGATGACTATAGTTCCACCTTTGTTCAGTAGTTTGATTACTGTTTCAGTGTTGGATCTTAGGGACTGTCTAGCTTTTCTCTGAAGGAGAAAGCTTGTTGTGGTCCTGGCTTTTGTTGAGAATATTACTGTGAGCTTTCTTCCTGAAACAGTTGATGTAGTAGTCCATCTGGTGGGAGGTGTCCAGTCTGTTGTTTCAGTGTTGTTGGTCTTTTCAGTTGTGGCAGCAGGGTTGTCAGAGGTGGTTTGGGTGAGACTGGAAGAGTGTTTAGTAGCAGTAAGTCACACACTGTCAAAGTATCATTAGCTTTGAATGGGGAAAATACTCTTTAGTTCTTGGATTTTCATAAAGTTTATTTCAGTTTATTAGCTTTCTGCCTCTGCCTTTTGACTGGAACAAATTGATTGAAAACATGACTCTCTTTTTGTAGTATGTCCAAGCTTTTCAGTAAAATTGGGAAACGTTTAAGATTTTAATGGGCATTATTTTTTTTTCCAAGGCTTTCTAGCCAAATTTTGCAGAACTAAATCCAAATTGTTTGGATAGGTTTCAGATTAATCTAATACTGGGGACTGAAGTGCTAAAGTTTTTATCCAGATCAGAAGTTTCCAAAAAGGAAGGTAAGAAAGGTGTTATGGGGGAGGATGGCTGCAGGAGGGTAAAGTTACTATTTCCCTGTTTACCTGAACAAGCAGCAGTCAGTGGTGCATGTATAAACCAAAAGTGAAAAGAAATAAGTCTTCCAATTTCATATACTTGTCCTCTACAACTAACTTAAAAAGCTGATAGCAGTTTTTATTCCATTATTTTAAAACTTCATCCTATATCACGCAAATCATGTATTTGTTGCGTTGATTTTTCTAACATTGCAAACTAATGAACGGTATTGAATACTAACATAATGAAAATGCAGATGTTGTCTTCTGTTCCTTCAAAAAGTGCACCAGAGATTCATACTGTACTACAACTACTACTTTCTTCCCCAATAGTGTTGTGTGCTTCCCCATAGGATAAAACTAATAGACTGGAGTCATTGGTATGTATCCCAGCTTTCAGTATTACTATAGGATCTC
This sequence comes from Alligator sinensis, assembly GCF_000455745.1. NCBI lineage: Eukaryota > Metazoa > Chordata > Crocodylia > Alligatoridae > Alligator > Alligator sinensis. The sequence goes on along the minus strand of NW_005842472.1, from coordinate 195,384 downwards.
TCTTAAAATGATACCAACATTGTAGTATGATTGTCGATAACTGGTTTTTTTGGTTTTTTTTCTTTGAGTACTATCTACATACTGGCTAAATGGTACCATTCCTGTAATGTAGTTACAATCTGACAAAATCAGTGTTACTTATATGTATAGTTACTTCATTTGACTGTTGCATCACTTCAATTGGATTACTATTTGAATGGTCATCATATTTCATTAGCTGTAAGCTATAGAGCAAAAAATTCATCTGTATCTGACGTGATTGTGCAGCCATTTCATTGACTAGTATTTATTTAGTACAGTAAACCCATAAAAGTTGTGAGATCTGTTTAGATGCAGAATCAGACCCAACATGGTGTCTGGCACCAACAGTAGACTGCGTGTATTTTATCCTGGTCTATTATTCAAATATATAAGGAAAACTAGCTTTACCAAATTGAGTTTAAGAATATGTATATTTTCATAAAAAAAACTATTAGGCAAAATAAAATTTCAAGTATCTTTTCAGTAAGACTTTTATATAGACACTAATCTATCTTAAAAGTAGGAAGACTACATATCAGATTTTTCTCCATCATTATTCCCATTTCCATAACGTCTGTTGCAAACAGTAGGAATTCTTGTTGCTTTAAGGTCTGCAAGGTTAAATATCACTGCTGAAGATGAAAGAAGAACTTTGAAAAGCAGCATTTCTAAAGAAAAATGAAGCAATTTCAGTGGGTTTTTTTTCATGGTTCCGTAAGTTAGAGAGGCATCATATTTAGTTTTATTCCAAGAATTCTTCTGTGTATTGTAACATTAATATTGTGAAAGATGGATGGCAGTAGCTCAAACTGGATACTTCAAGGCCTGAATGGTCTGGCTGCAATTAAGTGTGCACTGGAGCTCATACAAAGGCTGACTAACCGCAAGGAAAGAATATATGCTTGCTTTTATAACATTCTCGTTTGCTCTGGTGGATCAGAATTGGAGGGCTTAGTACCCTGTGGCACCCAGTTCTGTCTACTTTCTTTTAACATCAAGGAGGTTCAGGGCTTAGTCAGTCTATAAGCATCTATATGAGGGAACAGTTGGTTTTGTTGACCTGCATGGGAGATACTACTGAACCTGCTGGAGAGAGAAACTTTTTAAAATTAATATACATTGATGCTGTGCCTTAACTTTTGGTTTGCAGCCTTCCTATGTGTAGCATTGGTATGTGACACCTACATGAGCCTAGTCCATGGTCTCCAACTTCTCCTTCTATTTCTGGTTACTGTGCCTCTCTTTGTCTTAACAGTAACATCCTGGGGTTTATGTTGTTCCCCTGCCTCCCTTCCTCAATTTCTTGGGCACTTCTAGGTCTTTCTTGCATTTCTGTGATTTTATGGGTATGTACAGGTATTAAATTTAGATCGACCCAACTAGGGTTAAGTTAGGGGATCTGAGTAGGTGCACTAATTAGATGGAAATAGGGTTAATACAATGTCTTGAACACCTGTGTGTATTTGCAGCGCAGCCTTAGGGCTGGGAAAGCCTATCTGCTTGCCCCAGCCTTAGGGCTCTACTATTCCTTGCACCTACTCCGCCCTCCAAACCCTGACTGGGCTGCTTTCATTCCCCTTCTCTTCTCCTGCAGACCCAACAGCCCCTGCCAAACTCACTGCAGACCCACTAACCCCTCTGCCTCCTGCCCCTCCTACCACCCTGGGTTCCTTACATGGCTCCAGGGAGAAGCGAATGGCTCTTGGCAGTGGCATATTCCTACACTTGCCTGCACCCAATCTAAGTGTAGGTATTTTAAAGTAAGCCACCTACAGCTGTACCAGGTGTAGTGAACTCTTGTTTGCACCCTATGAAGCCCTACTCTTAGCCTGTCTACAGGTTTTCCATCGTTTTCCAGTTTTTTGGGTTTTTTTTTTTCCTTTTGTTTACTTCTTTCCAGTTCTGGCTCCTTGTCCTACTTGGTTCACTTCATGATTTGGCTCTTTTCTTCTGCTGCTCTTCATATGATATATACTTGGAAACAAACCTTCCTTTGGGGATATTAAAGGAGAAAGTATGCAGTTTTGGTATTTGTAAGGAGTATAAAGAATCATCATCCAGCACAGGAATCTGTGCTCCCTGTACTGCCAGCGTGGGTGAAAAAAAACGTTCTTTGCAAGTACTTGTTCACCTACTCCTGTAATTTTGCCTTTGTTCCTCTTACTCGTTCAGTCTTTTTTCCCCCCTCTCCCTTATGGTTTGCTCCATCTAGACCTGGTGTCAGACCTTGATTTTTTTCCTGCCTATAATATGCAGTCTCATTGTTGCTATTCAACCACTATCTCTTTAGTTACCTATTTGTCGACTGTCTCTTTCCAAGATCCACCTCCTAATTATTTGAATTATCCTGAGATGGGCTAGGTGAAGAGGGACAGCTGCTAGCAGTAGGATAGTGGTTAGAGCTTCAATTATTGCTTATAGTCCTTTTCTGCCCAGATATCATAGATTTTATTTATTTCCTTTCACTTCCCTGGTAGATCCATGTGACAGGAGAGAAGTTAAGATCTATTACTGCCTTGAGCATTCCTGTGGGAGCAAAGAAATGGATACCCTGCCAGGGGAGCTACTTTTGGAGCACAAAAACAAGCCAGAAAGTTGGCTTAAAGGATCCACTGGCTTCTGTGCTCTCTTTCTTCAGGCCTTACTGAGGGACTGCTTCTGTACTGGGAGTCTGGCTGTTCCCCATATCCACTTCTGTTCTGTATCCAGTGTTGTCTAGTACCTCCACCTCTCTGCAGTCTTGTTGAAGTTAGTGGGAGACATGGTGGGGAAAACAGGAGTTCAGCCCTTTGTTTGGCACCTTTTTCAATAACTCATACTGCAGATAGACTGTTTTCAGTAGTCACAAGCTGCTGGATATTTGCATGCTTTAGAAGTTCAGACCAGTGGGAATCAACTAACTTATAAGCCACTTCTAGCCAAGACTGAAAACTTGTTCAGATGCAGTGTACAAGTAGTCCTAATGCTTGGTTTTGATTCTTTGCCTTGCATTAATCTCCTGATGTCAACTGCAGGCCTCATTCCTCTATCCTTATATAGAATATATAAATTAATGAAGTAGGGGTGGTAGAATTGGGCATATAAACAAACCCATTACAAAATTTTAATTGGTTTGGATTATAAAAATTTAAAAACACTTGTGTGGTTACCAGCCTTATCATTTCTAATACAGTATGCAGCCATGTAAAATTTAGCAGTTTTTGTGCTTTCTAGACCTTAAATTGGTCTCTTCTGACAGTGGTAGAAGTGATCATGGAAAGATACTGAATAGTTGTAGTCTGTAGAGGTATCTTTTATAACTGTCACTTTTACTGTAATTGCTATTTGCTGTGAACTTCACTTTAAAAAAAACATGAAAAGAAATGAGAGAACTTTCTATCTAGGTAATATTTTATTCTAGTCTTATGATTAACATTCAATATTTCTGTTATCACAGGCATTTGGAAGAAAATCAAATCAGTGTGATAGAACGTGGAGCTTTTCAGGATCTAAAGCAACTTGAACGGCTGTAAGTGTACTTCTTTTCTTCTTCTTACAAAATCTGAAGTCTTCTAACTTCTTTAATATTTTTAAAGCTTATTTTTAATATTGTAAAACTATAATTTGAACAGGCCTTCAGAGAAACTATGGCTGTGGACTTGCCATAACTAGTTGGAGACTGTATTAAACATAATTGTCATTGTTTTATAACTTGAAATAATTAATAATTGTTTTCATTTTCCTAGCATACTTGAAATTTCACAATTGTTTATTCAAGCTCATAAGATGCCAGTCTAAATTTCAGTTTATTGTCTGATGTTATCAGGGTGACATTTCTTTTTAGTATACTAGTCCTTATTGGTTGACTTTGGTAGACCTTGTTACCTTTGTAATGGATGCTGCAGTTGTATAAATGTTCCCCACATTCACATTACATTACTGTCTAGGTCTTAATCTTTTAATGTTAGATCTATTATATGCAGGGCCACTGATGCTACCTAACAGGTCTGCTCGTGCATCTGAAAATAATAAATTTACTCCAAGTTCCATTGTTGTTGACTGTTATAGGATTGTGGGTGTATATGTTATCAGTGTGTATTAAGGCATAGTATGGGAAAATAGCCATCTAAATCAGGGGTGAGCAATTATTTGGTCTGGAGGGCCACTTAAGGAATTTTGGTGAGCTTTTGCGGGGGGAGAAGGGTGGGGCTGCTGATCTGACCCAGCACTGGCGTACTGACCTGGCACGGGGTGGGGGGTTGCAATTGATTCTATCCTGTGATCGTGGCCCTGGTCATGCCCATCCATGGCCCCAGCCCATCTGCTCAGCCGAATGTGCCCTGCCCATCCTAGGCTGGTCTCCATGGAGACCCTGCCCACCTGCTCTGACTGGTGTTCCCAGTGGTGGGTGCAGGGTGGATGGGCTGGGTGCCTGGATAGTGGGGCTGGATTCACTGGTAGTGGTGACACTGACAGCAGAACCCAGAAGGACCTGCTGCCACTGGGGCTGCTGAGAAGCTGAATCCAGCCACCACATTGCCTCAGCCCTGCTGTACACCTGGCAATGGTGCAACTGGTCCCATGCACCACAGCCCAGCCTGCCCCCTGTGCCTGGGCCAGGCAGGGCAAAAGGACCCACAGCAGGCTGAATAAAATCCCTTGGTGGGTCAGTTTTTGCCCACCTGTGATCTAAATGGGGTACGGGGGTGAGAGGTGGAGAGGGTGGAGGGCTGTCTGTAGGGCGGGGGTGATCTGTGTGCATGTGATATCTTTTATTAGACCAACATAATAGTTAGAAACTCTGCGCTTGTCACCCCCCCCGCTGCCCCTTCATGTCAGGGGGGCCCCAAAGCTATGGGCCCCCCACAAAATTATGGGCTGGCCCTGTCTTTAAGAGGAGACTGGACAAGCACCTGGCTGGGGTCATCTGACCCCAGCACACTTTCCTACCCAGGGCAGGGGGTTGGACTCGATGATCTACCAATGTCCCTTCTGACTAAAAATCTATGAAATCTATGGAAATCCTTAAGATACTAATTTTTTAAAGGAATTTCAAGAGTTTGTTACAGAGAGTTATGTAGTACTTGACCATGCATTGGGCTACCTTTTTTTGTTTCAGGCCATCATAGAATGCCTCCATAATTCCGATATTCAACTTGAATTAAAAGACCAATTTTCTAATTAAAAATATTAACAGCAAAATAACTCATTATTGACTCTCCTAATGACAGAATAGAATACACTATCTTGGATTACCTCCACTGGAATGGAAATACGAAGTTATACTCCCTCAGTAAAAGATAACTAGTGAATGCAGAATACTATTACAAGGTAAGATTTGTTAGGAGAAGAATAATGAAATGGTGACTTTGTACTTCATGTTTAAGCACTTCTTTGGGCAGAGTTGAGAAATAAATTTCTTGATGTTGCATTCTTCAGAAAAGAAAACTTAAATACTAATTATTGACATTTTTTAAATCCTTACACATGCTGGAAGGGAAAACCTTTGTTTTCCTCCTATCTATGTTTATCTTCCTATCTTCAGGTAGATGAAGAATCCCTTAAAGTGAGAAACAAAAAGAGTATTTGGAAAAAGTCAAATGACATGGCCTAGATAATTGCTCAGGGATTTTCTCAGTGTTTTATACTTACCTTTTCAGGAAACATGTCTGGATAATAAATATACATTCAGCATCCTGTGAAATCAGAAATAAGGAAATTTGATACTCTTAACTGCTAAAGTATGTGATGTCTGAATACCTCTCCCCCCGAAAACTTTGAACTTGGCCAGTTACACATACTGTATATCTGCTTTTCTTTTAGGATTACCTGTCATCAAAATATTTTCTAAATGAATGCACTATGGATAGAAGGCTTGGAAACTCACAACTTTTTGGTATTTCAGTTTAAATCATTTTTAGGAGATGACTATAAATTATTATTATTTTTTTTTCAACTAGTCAATGGGCTTTGGAGAAGGAACTGCGGAAAGTCTGGCATAACTTAGAAGGGCTAAATTGCAACATGTTAGGCAATATTAAAAGCATTTTATTAACTATTGTCAAGCACTGCAAAAATGTTAGTACAAAAAAGTATGATGGCTGAATTAAAACTGGCTTTTTCCATTTAATTTATTTTAAATAAGAACTAAAATATCATTTATACTGCTAGTGGCTTATACAGTTGGCTTCTGATCTCTTAAAGTGGATGCAAAAGTAATCATTACTTTCTCTTTTTTTTTAACAAAGCAGCTGGAGTAGATCAGACTTCTTTTAAACCCCCCCCAAAAAAATTCCTGGCAAAATTTATACAAAATAACACTTGAAATACAGCTTTTTTTTTTTTTAAGTGTTGATTATTTAAAAGGCATCGATTGTAACCTTGAATGAATATTAACTTCTCTTGATGTTGCACGTATCTAGATCTCAAACCAAAGCCATCATTTGTTAGCTAAAAATAGGGAGAATTTTTTTGTGAAATGTAGTACTTGTATTGTCCATCTTCCCCACTTATAAATAGATAAGCACCACTTATAGGTACCAGCAACTAACTGTTGACAGTTTTTTTTCAGTTGCTTTTCTTAGAATCATAGAAAATTGGGATAGGAAGGGACCTTGGAAGGTCTAGTCCAACCCGTGCTCGAAGCAGGGCCATCCCCTTCTATATCAGCCCAGCTAAGGTTTGTCTAGCTGGGTCTTAGAAACTTCCAAGGATGGAGAGTCCACAACCTATCTGGGTAATCTGTTCTGGTGCTTTACTATCCCCCTCATGGGAGAGATTTTCCTATTATCTAACTTAAGCTTCCTTTACTGCACCTTCAGACAGTTGCTCCTTGTTCTGTCATCTGTCACCACTGAGAACAGTCTAGCTCCGTTGTCTTTGGAACCACCATTCCGGTAGTTGAAGGCTGCTATTAAATCTCCCCTCAGTCTTTTCTGCTGACTACATAAGCCCAGTTCCCTCAGCCTCCCTTCAGAAGCCATGTGCCCAAGCGCCCTGACCACTTTTATTTCCTACTGCTGGACTCTCCAATTTCTCCACATCCTTTCTGTAGTGGGAGGGCTAAAACTGGATGCAGAACTCCTGATGTGGCCTCACCCATGATAAAAATAGAGGGGAAGAATCCCTTCCCTTGGTCTGCTGACAATACTCCTTCTGATGCAACCCAGCATGCCATTAGCTTTCTTCACAACAAGGGCACACTGTTGGCTTATATTCAGCTTACAGTCCACTGTAACCCCCAGGTCTTTCTTTGAAGAGCTGCTGCTTAGGCAGTCAATCCTCAGCCTGTACTGGTACATGGGACTGTTCTGTCCTAAATGCAGGATGTTGTACTTGTCCTTGTTGAACCTCATGACACTTCTTTTGGTCCAATCCTCCAATTTGTGTAGGTCTCTCTGAATCCTAGTCCTACCCTCCAGCGTATCTGGAGGATATCCTCTCAGAATCCTAGCCCTACTCCATCTTGGTGTCATCTGCAAACTTGCTGAGGGTGGACTCCATCCCATATTTCAGATTGCTGATGAAGATAATGAACAAAACCAGCCCCAGGACCTACTTCTGGTGCACTCCACTTGATACCGGCTGTCAGCTAGATAGAATCCTTGATTACTGCCCTCTGAACCTAATGATCCAGCCAGATTTCTATCCACTTTACAGTCCATTCATCCAACCTGTATTTCCTTAGCTTGCTTGCAATAATGTTGTGGAGACCGTATCAAAAGTCTTGCTAAAGTCAAGGTAAATCATGTGCATTCCTCTCCCTGCATCTCATCATAGAAGGTAATCAGTAGGGCTGTGAGAAACGGCACTGTTCCATTTCAACTTCAGTTTGGAGGTTTGGCTGGAACAGTGTTTTGTTTTGAATTTCATTTCGAGTCAAAACAGCTGTTCCGTTTCGCTTCATCGAAACAGTGAGGCTGTTTCAATGTTTCGCCGGACTATCAGGCTTGGGAAAGGAACTCAGCTCAATTGGGCTGAGTTCCCAACCCCTGCCCCAGCTCAACCATCACACTTGGGCTCTGTTCCGTTCCCCAGCCCGATCGCAGTGCTTGGGAAGGGAACTGAACCCAGGCTCAGTTCCCTTCCCCAGTGCTGTGATCAGCTTCTTGCAGCCTGGTGGGAGATAGGGAGAGCCAGAGCTGTGCTCCTGGGTATTGCTGGGAGCACAGCCCTGGTTCTTCCCTGTTTCCCACCACCTCACTGCTGGCTGCTTCAAAACTTGAAACCTTTCAAAACTATTGAAATGTTTCGACTAGCCTTGTTTTGTTTTAAGCATGTTTTGAAGCTCTTTGTTTCCATTCAGTTTTGCTGTGTCGAACTTGAAATGAGTTGAAACAGTGTTGAATTGAAACAGCTGGTGAAATTTTGCACAGCCCTAGTAATTGGTTTGGTCAGGCATGATTTGCCCTCGATGAATCCAAGCTGACTATCCCTAATCACCTTCTTCTCCTCCAAGTGCTTAGAAATGGATTCCTTGAGGACCTGCTCCTTGATTTTTTTTTTTCCAGGGACTGAGGTGAGGCTGACTGGTCTGTAGTTCCCCAGATCCTCCTCCTTCTTTTTCTTAAAGACAGGCACTATATTTGCCCTTTTCCAATCATCCAGCATCTCTCCCAACTGTTGTGCGCAGGAACAGGTTGCTACAAAAGTCATGCGGTTATCCAGATGGCCTCTACCAAAGACTTATCTCACACATGGGAGTGCAGTCACTTCAGCTCTAGTTCAGCCACCCCTACAGCCTGGTTTGATTGAACAAAGTATTGGCAATAGATGATAACAGACCAGTAGTTAAACAACCATTTAAAATGTATTAATCACCTAACTATTTGTACAATGAAAAAACCCCCAATGTAATTAATGGATAAGAACAATAACAAGCAGTATTATAAGTATAACAGTCCAGTAAAAATGATAAAAATCAAAAGACTTCTCTCCTTCTGCTACTTGCAACATATGCAGGCTCCACTTAACACTGTGCTCACTCAGGAATCTGGGTTCTCCTCTTATTGCCAGTTACTTCAGTCAAGCAAACCACAATCGAATGCTGGATACCAATTGCACCCCAATCAAACGCCCAATCAGACACTGGACTCTTTTATATGGTTCTTGTAATGATTGACAGCGTGGTGTGACTGGACCAATCTCATTTGCTAGTGTGCTGTCAATCATTCACTTAGCCAGTTATGTCCAGGCAACTGTCCAACAGTGTCCATCTCCTCATGGAGCTGCTGCTGGCCTTTTGTGCCAAAACTATAATTCTCTTTTTTTGCCAACCTGGGCATGCTCAGCTACTTTAAGTGGGTCATGATGTCATGACAGGTGACAAGTTCATAAGGCCAGAATGTTCTGTTTCTGCTCCACAGTGAGTATGCTCAAACTCAGCGTAAACAACATAACTTCACTGCTTAAGACAATAACTTAACAGGCTGGGGACAATGTAAACTGGCCTAACACAACTGCCAGAAGTTTTCAAAGTTAATGGGCAGCTACTCTGCAGTCACATCAGCCAACTCCCTCAGCACCCTTGGGTGCATCACATCTGGCCCCAGGCACTTGTACACATCAAGCTTTTCTAAACAGTCCCTAACCTGTTCTTTCATCACTGTTGCCTGCTCACCTCCTCCCCAAACTGTGCTGCCAGGTGCAGTAGTCTGGGAGCTGACCTTGCCTGTGAAGACTGAAGTAATTTTAGTAATTGAATGGATTCTAGTTTTTATTACATGAGTGGAACACATCAAGGCATTTGTTTAACAGGTGTCAAACTTTTGTACAAAACTGCATAGTAGCTGAGATAATGTGAAGCTGATAGGTAAAGAAAGCACTGAATACAGGTCACGAAGTGGGGAGCTGCACGGCAGACTTGAAAATCAAATGTTATTGCAGATGGAAACCTAGTTATTTCTTAATATGATATATTTTGGTTCATCTTTCCAAGCAGACTGGGTTTTAATCATACCAATTAAAGAGACAGGATTAAGTTTCATGTCTTTACAGCTATTGTTCATTAAAAGCCCAATCTTCAGAATTGCTGAGCTCTTGCACCGTTAGTCCCATCAATAATTTAATTTGAACAAGGCCAAAATGGGCCCTCAGCAAATCTGAAAAACAAAGCCATTTCTTGTGCTTTTTCATGAGCAATACATAGTATTATACTGCTCTCTCTGAATTCCTAGATACCAAAACAAGAAGATCATGTACATGAATATAACTTATGTACATAGCCTGCCTGTCTTAAATTTCTTTTGGGCTTCAACTGTGGCCCAGATCCTGCAATCCCTGGCTCCCTGTGGGTAAACCCTGCATTTGTGTAGAGTCCTGAAGTTGAGGCTCCATGAGCATGTAGGTATACTGATGCTGGGATTGGCATCCTTTAAACAATATCAGTATGTCTGCTGTCAGGTTTGACAGGTACTGATGTTCTGGCATCATGAAATATGTACTATGGCTTCACTGTGCTGTTTTCCAAAATGTGCAATTAACTTATGTCAGCTGAGGGACTTGTTGTGGCAATCCCCATGTGTCCCTACTCACTCAGCAAATGTTTAAATAGCAATGTATACGTTTTACAAAAACATGAATTGCCCATCAAGCTTCTATTTAATTGTGTCACACTTAATTATTTATTACCTGCTCATTTATGCAGGTAACACTTTATAACCTTTTGAGTAAATCACTCAAATCCTTGTTGGTGTGTGAAGAGTCTCAAAAGATGTCTCTTTCTTAGCTCTGTTCCTTTACATGTATGTCCTATCATCTGATTCTTCATGATTGTGGATGTGCCTTTGGGTGCCTTGAATCTCGCTGGTGGGCAGGATGAAGAGTACCTGCCACACCTTCTTGCTTCTACCTGCATCTTCCAGAATATATGCAAGACTGGGTGGGAGTCTTTTGTGAGGCCTGGGAAGAGGAAGCACAGCATGTATTCTAGTGTTCCCAGGACCGAACAGGGGCTATCTGCTCATGGGACACCAGCAGAGCTTTCAAGCCCCCACTTTCATTATAGAACGGAGCTCTCAGTGCATCCCCTGTCCCCAACCAACCTGCCTTTACAGGAGCAGTGTTTTTTTTCTCAATGTTTGCATGGTAAAAGTCAGTTGGCACTACAAGGATGACATTTACCACTATTGCTAGGGACCCCTGCCCTGCGTGCCTTTCTCGTATTGCAGGAGATGGTCCCTCAGGAGGTGTCTGAGTCCTGGAAGGGGTCTCTTCCTTTGGCGTAGCTGATAAGCACTATATTTGGTGCTTATCACCAAATATAGTGATAAGCTCTGTTATGATGAAATGATGCCCAAGATTGCTG
>NW_005842472.1:178265-184069 GCF_000455745.1 Alligator sinensis | reverse complement strand
TTTTTGGGGGGAGAAGGAAAGTTGTTTTGCAGGGTTGGGGCAGGGAGCCACTGTCTGGGAACCAGACTGGGCTGTGAATTGGCACTGGGTGGGGGGGACAGTTTGGTGCAGTGATTGCTGGAACTATGAGACTCAGTTACCATGCTCCTATGGACTTTCCCCTGTGATTGCCAGCAGGACTACCCAGATGCCACCTGCAAGCCTGTCCAGATGCTTGACCTGGGTGTCACCCTGGCTCCTGGATCAGGGTAGCTAGTAATACTGTTCCCTTGTAGGATTCCTGCCTTCTCATCAGTGCCTGACTTGGAGAGGGATAGAGGATGGACTGAGGGGGCAGCTTGGCAGAGGGCAGTTCTTTTCTGGTTCTTCCTGTGTTTGAGCTCAGGGGTGTGGGTACGCCTCATTTTCTGTCAGTGCTCAGGATGGGTTTGGAGGAGTTTTCATTTGCTTTCATTAGCTGAGGATAGCCCTGGGCTATAAGGAGGATGGTGTGACAAAGACTGATTTATGCCCCTTATGCTGAATGATGGGCTAAGAAATGTCCAAGGCAGTGGGCTGCATGCCTCAGGTGTGTTCATGAGGGAAGGCTGGAGGGTGACTTGTCCAGTGCTGAACAAAGAGTTCAACAATTAGCACTCTGGGCCCTGTTCTTTGAGCAGACCAGGATGGGGAATAATCCACCATCCACCCCTTGCTGTCTATCCATTGGGATCCCACTTTTGGAGTTTTTTACCACAATGATGAAAAACTCAGTAGGCACCTTCTGAAGGCAGGGCTGTAGAGAAGGCTTGGGGCCGATGAGGTACCATCATCTCGCTACCTTCCCACCCTGCTGACTGTGGATGTGACCCACCTTCCATCATTGCCCTCTCCCCTGGGGGCTTTGTATTTCCCTTGGTGCCTAGGTTCCTGTCGCAGCTGCACAGTGCAGGACAGAGCTGTACCTGCCCAGGCGATGGGCTATTGTGGCTCAGTCCCAGAATGAGAGCTGGAATTGGGACGAGGTAGGCACAGAAACTGTACAACTCCCTACATTGGGAGCAGGACTGGTGGGTAGTCTGGGTGTCTGTGATAGGGCCACCAAGGAAACATTGGAGGAGTGGGAGCAAAATACCTGTGGCACTGACCCAAGAAATGGCATCCCTGGGTACCTGGGTTAGCCCACAACCAGCAGAGTCAGGGACCAGGGTGGGGTGCGGGGAGTGTTCCTGTTGCAGAAACCCACTGTAAAATTGCTCCTGGGTCTCCTGCTTGCGTCAGAGGGGGCTGAGTTCCCTCATCTCCATGACTACTCAGTTCTGTGTCCAGGGCTGAGTACTATAGGAGGATGGGAAGGGGTCATCCATGGTGTGGAAGGGGGTTTTGGTTTCTATGTGTAGATGAGGTTCTAGCTGTGAGGATGTACATGGATGTGGGTCCCTCTCACTCTGTCTGGGTGTGGCCCCTTTTCTGGAGTGACTACAGCTGCACTTACCAGGCTGCTTCCCCACCCTTCCCCCTCCCCACCTGCAGCCTCAGACTTTCCAGGAACTTCTACCTTACATCCCTGAGATACCAGGAGTGCCATGCCCCACATTGGACTCAAAATTTCCAGGGGCTTCTACCTGGCAACCACGAGGTGGCTGGCCACACCTCACCTGTTCCCAGAGTTTCTATCCCCTTCTGGGATAGCCATCAGTCTGTCACACCATCTTCCTTTTAGCCCAGGTCTATCGTCAGCTAATGAAAGCAACTGAACACTCCTCCAAACCCATCCTACTGATTTGGGCCTAGCCCTCTTAGCCTCAGCCGTCTCTTGGTATTTCATCTCCAGGCCCCTTGGCCTTGTCTTGGGCCTTCTGTCAGCCCCCTGGTGTTCCTGACCCTGGGCAAAGCTGCTCTTGGTTTAGTCCAGTCCTTCCAGCATCCTTGACACAAGGCAAGGCTGCTCTTCAGGGACATATTTCTGCTAGTAGACAACCTCTCACTAACAGCCTAGGTTGACGTGACCCAGGTAAGTACCTGCTGGCAATGAACAAACCCCAGAGGCAACAGGGTCCCTGTGGGAGGAAGGGCCCTGGGGCTGCTGGGGTGCCCCCTAGGGACACCTTAATCCTGCCTGCACTCCCAGACCTCTATATAAACTACCCTTGTTGTTATCTGCCACACCTTGATGTTATTTTGTTATTGATTGGGAAGCTGTCCCCAAGTCCTGGAGTGTTCTTACGTTCTTCTACCAATCTAGCTGACCCCTTGGGTTCCTTGGCTTTCTAATTCTATGCTACTCCTTTCCTTGCGGGTGTCTCCCTCTATCCTGGCATACCTACTGGTGCCCAACTGGCACTCTGAGCCAGTGGTCACTACCTGTGGGCCAAAAGGCCCTTATTTAAGCCTTAGGGCTTTTAATTGTGGCCTCCTTCCTTCCCTACAGCTACAGCCATGCTTCACAGGGGTTAATCTGTCCACAGTTTAGTTCTTTTGAAGAGACCTCAGCCCTCTTGGCTTTAGCCCCTCTTTTCTCTGGCTGTAGGCTTCCAGCCATGGCCTACTGATTTGGGCCTATCCCTCTTAGCCTCGGTCTTCTCTTGGTATTTCATCTCCAGGCCCCTTGGCCTTGTCTTAGGCCTTCTGTCAGCCCCCTGGTGTTCCTGACCCTGGGCAAAGCTGTTCTTGGTTCAGTCCAGTCCTCCCAGCATCCTTTACCCAGGGCAATGCTGCTTTTGATTCAACTCAGCCTCCCCCAATGTCTGTGACTGAGGGTGAGGCTGCTCTCAGTTCTGCCTACTTCTAAATTGTTTGGGCTTCTGCCCCATGCAGCCCACCAGGTCTTAGAGCCCTTTCAGGGTGGGTCTATGCTGTGTGCCCCTGCATCACTTCTTGTGGCCTCCAATCTACTCCTATCATCCATAGCATGTTCTCCAGTCTAAAATTAGTACAAACTGCCTCCTCAACAAGCAGTCTCTGTAAACTCAAAATCTTTCTCCAGGTCATCATACCACTGCCAAACCACTTTCCAGTTCTCTGGCTCCCTTTTCCCACCAGTCTGAGCTGGCAGGAGCTCCTCCCGCAGCAGGGTTCCAGACTGTGCTGCACCTCTGCCTCAGGAACCCAGGTTTATATCCCCTTTGCTCCTTCCCCTTCTGATCCGGTGTTCTTTTAACCAGCTGGAGGTGTGTTCTTTAACCTTTATTGGGCAGCTTACTGTGCCTTCCTTCTTGCATCTAACCCATTCAGCTACCTGGGGCTCTTTCTACTGCAGTCTCTCCCTTAAAGTATCAGGGCCCCCTTGCTCCCTGTTCTAGTTCCATCCATGCCAGCTTGGCCCCTGAGATTCTCCCCTCCCCACCCCCACCAGAACCAAACAGCTTCTACCACCTCCTGCTCATGGTGGGTAGGTTCATGCTGAGGCCTGGGTCATGGGATGCCTGAGTCTAGCCTTTAAAATGTGGGGTCTGCAGAGTATATATGAATCTTGGGGTGCGAGGTCCCTGCCTTGGTATGTGACTGTTGGTACCTGGGAGTCTAGGCCTGGGACTGTTGAAATCTCAGACTGTGGGACTGTGCCAGAGTCTTGGGGTTCTCTTCGTCTCAGTGCTTGGGCCTGTGTGTAGGTAATGGGGTGCATGATAGGGTCTTGGGTGTGTGGGGACACGCCTGGGGTCCTAAGGTGTGTGTGGGGGACAGAGCTGCCTTGGTCCCCCCCCCCCCATGTGTGTCTGCAGGCTAGAGCTGGAGGCCAGGCTGGGGAGAGGGGTTGGGCTTCCTTTGCCCTTAGACAGGTAGGGGACAGGGTTTGGTATGCACTTAGTTGGAGCAATGCTAATGTACCTCCCTGTGGGAGAGGGCTGGGAATGGGCTTCAATGCATGCTGGGATGCCAGAGGACAGAGGGCTAATTTGAGTTCATAGGTGAAACACACAGGCTTTGAAAAGACAGTCTACCCCTCATCCATCTAAATTTAGTATACCTTGGACATGCCCAAAGTTTTGGTCATGTCCCATTTTTAGCCCAACCTAGGTGCTCACATGCCTGTGTTTGGGTTGAACTAAGTCCATTTATATCAGTCTAAAAGTAATGCCTGTATGTACCCACAGTGTGTATGTTAGTGTAACATAAACATGGCTGTAGAACTACTAAACTGCTTCAAAAGGAAAAAAAAATGTTTTTTTGCTTGGACACTGCAGTATTCATTAATGTTACATGTAAGACAATGACCTAGAAAAGCTAGAGTGCATTACACAAGTAAAATAAGGCACACGATGCAGAATTAGAGGTATAGTAACATTATTAGATAAATGTATGAATATGAGTATGGCTGACCCAAAATACAGATTGAAATCCCTCCCGCAGCCAGATGTTGTACATCTTGGTGGAAAAAAAATCATGATACAAGATGGTCAGTAACTCTGACTTTTTTAAATGGCCATCTGTCACAAAGCTCTGTTATCTTCAAAAGGGTAGACTTTGGCCGATCATTTCTTCTTTCTCAAATCAGTTTCTTTAGCTAGAGTAAAGGAGCTCAACATCTGCAAACACGAAATGTATTTTGGAGGGGAGGAGGGGGGGTAGTTGTTGTTGGGTTTTTTGTTTTTTTTTTTGGTTAAATAAAAACTATATTGTATGGCCCAACTGCATCTCTCCAAAATTAGGAAGAATAATTAGCTCTTGGGGTAAAGAACTTGGAAGCTATGCTTTAATCTTAAAACTTATGTGATGGTGTTTATGTTTGTTTGGGGTTTTTGTTTGTTTTTTATTTGTACTGAGATAGAGGCCAAATTGAATTTGACATTGAGCTGGAGAGATACTACTGTGTATTCTGTTTCTGTAAGCTGAATTCCAAACGAAGGTATAAAGTATGATACTTTTGGCATAATATGCTGTGTAACCATTATTAGTAACCTAGGAGCCTAGCGGAGAAGAAATAAATTGTTTTGAGAGGGTTCAGAATCTGGATTTCATATATTAGGATTGAACAGCTTTAAATAAATCATGCAATACAAAAAGCATCTTCCATAATTAATTTGCTGAGTGGAAAGATTCTTTAGAGCTTCAGAGTAGTGGACAAAATAATAACTATATTGGACACTTCTTCACTATTGTAAACAAAAGCTTATGGCAGCTCTGTGGAAGCCAAGACAGTTATGTGGTGTTTATCCAAGGTTTGTGGAGTATGCAGTTTAAATATTCTTGGAGCTCCATGCACTATATTTATTCCTTCATTTTACCAAGCCATTTGAACAAAGATGTATTATCAAGTACACATCCAATGGCCAGTGTGAGGTTGGGAAAGAAGCTTATCTGGTTTATGCCTTAGTTTCTCCATGTCTCTTCTAGAAATCTTAAATAATCGGGATAATTTTCTTTTAGTTCTACAAGTAAATGAACATAAATCGGTGATCATGAGGTATAGTAGAACATAAACACGTGTTTGAATGGATTTTAGGCTGCAGCCCTCATGCACTTAAGAACCCTCCTCCTATATTGGTGGCTTCAGTTGCAATAAATCCCTGGAAAAATCATAATGGTATCTTTTTAATAAAATCACACATCTCAGTATAAGTTCAGTTGAAGTTGATAATACATCTTTGTTAAGTCTTTGACGTTTTAGGGAGGAAGTTTTTTTGTAATGGTTCAGCCTTCTGTGCTGCTATACTGGTTCAAACAACCAAAAGAAATGTTCCCAAGCTATGACTTTGCTTCTCTGTCAGTATTGCAGACTGGTCGTCCTGGAAAATTTCACTCTATTTATGTTATGTTGCTTATGTTCCAGTAATTTAGCAAAGCATTAGTCATTTCTGTAAATGACATACCAGATATGGTCAGGA